>NW_015650363.1:834180-841973 GCF_001515625.1 Sinocyclocheilus rhinocerous
GTTTTTCCCAAAGACTTAAGTTATAGTAACTGGAAAGTATTTATTGTGAAACAGATGTATTGTTGTAGATTAATAGTGCGGGCCCTGTGTGGGCATAGTGAGGGCTTCCTGGGGGCTAAGTGAGGTCTGCCCGTGCAGGGCCAGTGCTAAGGGGCCAACGTTTTGCCAATAAGCAAATTCTCAGGGGCCCTGCGCTGGCAGCCCGCTGGGGGCCCTTAGGCTTGCCCTAAGTGTGCCCATAAAGGGCCACCGCAGGCTTGTTTGCAGGGTATGCGACATGATTTGATGACGCAGAAACGAGCGGTGTATCCAAAACAAAATGAGCAGAGGGCAAACGTGGAGCAACGAGGAGGTAAAGTGCCTTTTATGAGCTCTAAGTGAGTTTGTAGGTGGTGAAAATAAAATCATAAGTACACGCAACAATGAGCGCGCTTAGTCCAGCAGACGGCATTAGTGTTTTCGACTTAAAGCGGCGATGAGCAGACCGATCGGTGAATGGGTACTTTTATATCATACACCGATCGTTCTGCACAGTGCCGCTTTAAGTCGAACACACCTTTTTTGGGGGGTGTTCGATGAGTTCCATCACGAAATATACGTCATTCAGCCCGACCAAACTGGTTGTGAATGTATTAGGTTCGGTATCTTTAGGTTCGCTGTCAAAAATGCCAGTGTGAACGCTAAGCGGACCAGGACCAAATGTATCATTTTCTTTTGTTGGTCCGGACCAAGAGAACCAAACTACAAGTGTGAACGCACCCTTAAAGTTACATATTAGTATCTAAATTGTACATATTAGTACCTTTTGAAAGGATATTGCCCCAGTGACAGCTTTTGTACGTTTTTTAATGTGAGTGTAAAATGCCCCTTTTTACTCATTTTTGAATGTAATTTAATGGATATTTTCTTATATCTAATATTTGGAAAAATGAAAAAAAGGCATTTTCATTTTCCATTTCATGGGTTCAGTTTGGTCATGTGAATTTGCCACATTGACCAACAGAAAGCTGCTTGATTTTACCATGACTTCTGTGCTAGATGTACTCCATACATCGCTACACTTTTGACAATAGATGGACTTTTTTTTGCAAGTGAAATTTCGCCAATGTGAACGCACCTAGAGTCCCACTGCAGTCACTAATTTTATCCCTTAAAGTTTATCTTTGATTATCAAAATTACGTATTTAAACATTGTTTCCTTCGTCTTAAAATCACTTGAATATAATCCCACACCCTTAGATGTGGACCAAGAATATGCAAATGAGTCCCTGCCTCCACTCAATCAGACCAGCTTGGACCTGTTCCACTTTCACTCAATTAACTGAAGTACTAAACACTACACAATGGCAAGTACCAATAGTGGATTCATTTAGCCATATATGTTTGAACCAGAAACTGATTCTGAAGAAATCAGAAGAAAAGGAAGAGTGAGTTTTACAGGGCCATCTACAAGTCGATGTATCAGAATGGAAATGCATTTTATGTATCTCTCTCTACAACATCGGACACATAACAGTAATTGATATCATTAGTCTTTGGCTTGGCTACATTATCAAACAGCTAATAATGTGTTGCTAATGTTATACAAAGCATGTTCCTGTTTGCCACCTCAGACAGCTACCTTCTAAAAATCAGCATCCTTTATAGAAATACTTTGCTAATGATAAAAGCTCAACCCCGCAAGTTGAGATAACTGCATATCTGTGATGGTAGGACACAGGTACTGTGACAAATTGCATTTTAAGACTATCTTTGGTACACTGCATTTTTAAGGAGAAAATGCTCAACAATGTTGTTGATGAATTTGCACATGGTTTGTCTTTAAGCATATTAAAAACACTATGTAGACTTGTGATTTTCACCACAGGGGGTTGGTGACTTGTTGGCTCTTTAAGGTTTGGTGAATCATTTTTGTGAATACCTGCAATACAATGCAAGGTGTATGGATGTTTTAAAAGCAGCAACAATTAAACCAAAATGCCATACAGAAGAAAAGACAATAAGACAGGGTTTGCTGTTGTTGTTATTATTATTATTATACCTCATTTTCGAATGTATGAAATATAACTGTTTACATGGAAATCCAAACAAGCTATTATTTCCACAACATATTTCTCCAGACTCTGATCGTGCTGGTGTCTCCTTAACACGTTTTTCTGTAATGTGATCTCATGCTCTTCGCATATTCTTCTGCAATGTTTCAGAAATCTGAAATCTCCCTTTTTGTTCATTATTTATTTATGGCTGAGTATTTAGTGTTTGTTTTGTGACTGCACGCTTTGAATAGTCGTAGAGATAAACATCTCTTGCTCTCCTACAGGATGAATGTCCCTCAGTATAGAGAAGCGTAGTCTTCAAAGCAGAGGTGCCTGTCACCGCCTTGACTTCGCTGGAACAAATATCTGTTTTGGCACTGGGAAACATCTTAAGACTTGTAGTGAGTGAAACATCCATTTTATTTGGAGGAGGAATTACAAAGTACCCTGTGATTGTTATTTATTTATGATGCTGTTTTGTCGAGAACTTTGCCAAGAAAAAGAGACTTAGAGAGAAAACACCGGGTTAAACAGCATTCTTTGTATACAGAGCGGTGATAGAAACACACACTCAAGCTGTGTATGTGTGTGTGCTGCTCAAAGGTTTGGGATCAGTAAGATTTTGAATGGTTTTTATATGCATTTATTTGATCAAACATACAGAAAAACAGTAATATTGTGAAATATTATTACAATTTAAAATAATGTTTTTCTATTTTAATATACTTTAAAGGGGTCATATGATGCTATTTTAAAGATCATTATTTTGTATATTTGGTGTAACAGAATATGTTGACATGCTTTAATGTTCAAAAAACACATTATTTTTCAAATACTGTACATTATTGTAGGTCCTCTATGCCCCGCTTCTCTCAAACACATCGTTTTCAACAAAGCCCCCTCCTTTGACAAGCACAGTCACTTTTATAAAGAATATCTCTTTGGATTTGAGACTTTAGTCTTTGCAACTTTACAGATCTTCTTTATGCACCAAGAGCTCGTAACACTCCAAAGAGAAAGGAAAACTTGAAATCGCATCATATGACCCCTTTAAAATATAATTTACTTCTGTGATGCAATGCTGAATTGTCAGCAGCCATTACTGCAGTCTTCAGTGTCACGTGATCCTTCAGAAGTCATTCTGATATGCTGATTTATTATCAATGTTGGAAACACTTGTGCTGCTTAATGTTTTTTTTTTTTTTTGGAACCCGTGGTACTCTTTTTTTTTAGCATTCTCTGATTAGTAAAAAGTTAAAAAGAACAGCATTTATACACTACCGTTCAAAAGTATGGAGTTTTTTTTTTTTGAAAGACATTGAAAGTGTTAAATTGATAAAAAGTAATAGTAGAGAAAATATTTATATTTTAAATAAATGCTGTTCTTTTACACTTTTAATTCATCAAAGAATCTTGAATAAAAGTATAAAATATTAAGCAGCACAACTGTTTCCAACATTGATAATAAATCAGCTTATTAGAATTATTTCTGAAGGATCTCTTATAAATTCACTTCATTTTGATAAATTTCCCAGGAAACAAGATTATTTTTACCTTTATTGAAGAATTTGTAGGCATTTGCAGTGGAAAATAATACAAAAATACTGCAGAAGAACATCACTTTTGTGCAATATGTTCAGAAGGTACAGTAAAGGTTATTTTCTTATTTTAGTTAAGTTATTTTTTGTATGTAAAATTAATTAAAAAGTAATATAGAAGTAAATCAGTTGGAAGCTGTATTTTCTAACTTTGAAGTGCTGCTAATATAACTCATTGTGTTCTCCTCAGACATTTACATTTAGAGATCATATCGACATTTTGTGTACCCTTTAATTTATTCCTTCAATTTTCTTTAATTGGTATGCAGAAGGTCTTAAAAGTCTTAAATTTACCTTCATAAAACTTGGAGGAACCCTGTTCATTAGTAGAGGGTGCATTGAACGCTGTGGTCATAGGTGGGAGTTCTACAGGAGGTCAGACCCCCAGTGTGCCCTACTGCAGTCTTCCTGTAAAATTACATCATGTAAACCTGAGGATTACCGCAGACAGTGCCGTTTAGACTCTCCATGCCTCTGCAGATCAGTACATTCCCATGTTCCTGCTCCAGCCGGATTAACACAAACCGGCGAGTCTATAGTCTCCTCACCTCTCCATACCTCAGCGCTTGGACTTGCCAGTTGTTTCTCTCGCTTTCTTTCGCTCACTCGCTCTAATTTTTTCCCCTTTCTTTAGTATCTGAGACTTTCATCACCGCAGGCTCCTCTGCTGCCTGCTGGTAATTACCAGGTGCTGATAAAGCAGTCAGAAAAAAACTAGTGTGTGCCACAGGTGCTGTGTCTACTTTACTAAAGTTCAAGCAAAGGTGTGAAAGTGCCAAGTGTTTTTATCAAAAAAGCTAAGAGTACTGTTGATTCAGTGCCAGCACTGAAACTCAGATATGAAAAGAGTCATATGTCAGAAGGATTCATAAACGAGAAACTTGGCTGTTTGCTTCGCCCCATTCTTCAATGTAATGGCCAAGGCTATGGTCTGTGCTCGACAAAAAGGCAAGAATCATGTGTCCTTCCAGCTCTCAAGTGTCTTCTGTGACGAACGTGTTTTTAATTTCTGAATTTAAAATTCATTTTGTTATCTTTGGGAAGCAGTTTTAATAATATTTTGCGGGCAAGTAAGGTCTTCAAAAAAATGTAAAAATTATTATTATAACATTTCTACCTCGAAAAATGTTGCCACATATGTTTTAAGTGATGTTTATAAACAAATTTCGGGAGGAGCACGCACAGATAATTAACACGGCCAGTTCATCATTAGTGATTACACCATTTATCCAATCAGCGCAAGAGAAAACTCCTAAAAATAACCAAGTACGTCCTACCTTCATTATCTCTCAACTTTCAGCATCCCTCCGCCACCCCGACCCCGCACCTTCAGCATAGTTTCTACCCCAGCACGGGGAGAAGCACTCGGGGGGAAACGCTTTTGGGCCATGCTGGACACCAAGCTCGGACCCCTCTCCCCGGACAGGGGGAGGGTGCCCCGGGCTCGGGAGTCTTGCCGAGCTCTGAGCCCTCTCCCTGGACAGCACGCCAAATAAGCATAACCTTTATTTAATTATATGTAAGTGCGAACTCGTGAAAAGAGGTTTCATTTGAATTATCATGAATGCCCATATATTGTACTTTGGACATGTTTTTCCTGACCCATATGACTTACTTTGTTCTGTTGAATTCAGGAAATGTTTGCTGAATTGTTTTTTGTATATCATAATAATAATAAACATAATTTGACATTTTTATGACAAGGCAAGTTAAGTAAAATGTCATTGTGTGCAACCAAAAATAACGATAATAAAAGATATTTATTATTTAATAATTAATGATTTTTTACAAATAATTTTTACATTAGAAAATATATAAATAAGTAAGAATTTTACACATGTATTCAAGATTTAAATATGTATGAACATTTACTTTATAGTTACACCACATGACATTTAGAGTAAATCAAAGAATATGAAGAGTAAATTTTTAGCCTGGCGCTTGTCTTTTAAAGTAGATTTTTTTAAAGTTTTTCCAATTAATTTGTTATAGATGCCCATTTACTATACTTTGGACATGTTTTACCAAACCCATATGACTTTCTTTCTTCTGTTGAATTTCTGAAGAATATCCTGCCTGTTTTTTTCCATATAATATAAGTCAATGAGGACTGGCCCTGTCAAGCTTCAAAAAAAGGATGCAAAATCACCGTAAAAGTGGTTCCATAAGTCATATGTGGTTAGAAAAGAATGATGGTGAGTAAATGATGACAGAATTTTCATTTTTGCCTGAACTGTCCCTTTAAATCACATGCATCTTTAATCATTACTTTCTTAATACTCCTCATTCTTGTTATTTTATTCATGAATGGAAAGAAGAGAAGTAAAAAAGCAACAACATTCACAATAAGATGTCCCACTATCGAATAATAACCATTCCTGTCCATCCCTGTAGTAAGGCCATGTGCATCTTGGTATCAGGGTCAGTGCTCTTTCCAGGTGCTTCCTCCAGAGAGAGAGATGGAGCATCTCATCACAGTTAGACAGCAAAAGCGCACGACAGCGTTTCCCCGTGACAAAGCACTTAACAATCCACAGCCTGAAATATTCAACAGGGCCACATCATTATCTGCTGGTAGGAAGTGAGGCTACGTCATATAGACTTTATGATGTGGGCTAATCCCATATACAGAACATTTCCTCATGACTGAATTAGCATGTCCCCAAAGCCCATTGCCTCAGGCCTCGAGCAGCAGATAAAGAGAGGATGCAGGGATCCGGGGTCAGGATCCCGCAAGTCTTTTGGACTTTCTGCCGTTCAGCCGCCTCATAATGCTGTTTTGAGGCAGGACTTAAGGGCAGCATCAACTTTAAAACTGCTTTAAATGTGAAGGACAGAGGTATTCACAGTCATTCCTGTCTTCTCTCTATTTGTCGGTCTCTCGCTCGCTCCCTCGCTTTCCCTGGGAGACATGTTGTTGGAGAAGGTTGAGTCAGTCCACACTTTGTCAGTGTCTTAATAGGATGAGGAGGAAGTATTTCACAGTTGCCCTAGATATTGCTGAAGGGGATGATAGTTTGTACTCAGCTCTAATTTTTAACGTGGCAGTAAAGAAGGAAGTACACTGCATTAAGAATTCTTGCTTTTGTCAAGAGCGAAGTTATTTCAGATGTGTACTGATTTTAAACATCATATGGATGCAAGCAAATTTTTTCTGTACATATGCAAATGTGCATGTACAGGCAAATTTAGATGACGATAATATCAAAATTTCAACAAAGCACATGTATTTTTCATTTTGCTTTGTTCATTTGCATCGTTCGCTTTATAAACGTTCTAATCATAATTATTTGATTCTGTTTTGAATAAGATTGTTCTAAATTATTAAATATTATTTCTTTGTAGATATCTTTATTTTTATTTTTTGCTTTAAATATTGTCATTCATTACTTGCTTCAGGCAAAAAGATTCAAATAAATCAAAGCATAAAACAATATTCTATTTAGATTTTTTTTTATTATATAGTATATGGTATATTGTAATGTAAGGGAAACAGGTCAATTTAGCTCAAAGGGAATCATTTAAGATTTTATAGGGAATTTGGACAGAATCACGGTTTTACGGCTGATCACTGAGACGGCCAGCGATTCATTTAAAGAGCCGTATAACATCAGTTCTGCAATGGATATTAATATCCAAGGTATAGTGAAAAGACTATTTATTAGCACAGTAACAAGATCGGCAGTTTAAGACATTAACTTGTAAGCACAAAACTCAAGATACTTCTCTTTTCAATATAAATAAGACTTTATTGGATAAATCTAAGACATATAAACTAGTCTAACACATAAACACACACACACACACATTCACACAAGTTGCAGGAAGATAGGAAAGTAAGGAAAGAATGAGTTTAAGAGAATGAAAATGTGAGATCCCAAGTTTATAGCAATATGTGAAATTGCATAGACATGAACAACCATCAATCACTTAATTAACCCTCGCATTGAGTTCCTCGATGAGGTTAAAATTATATTAAATGCACCAGTTCAGCTAGAATCTGGAGGTACTTGCGTTGCCTGTGTAAAGGGTTCCCTTCCTTGTCTGGTTGCTGAAAGGGGTTTCCCCGAGGTTGCTGATTGGATGGAAGTTCAGTAGTCATTGAAGTGACGTCTTGGGAAGCCAGTGGTTGGGCGTTGGCTGAAGATGCGGAGCTGTG
>NW_015650363.1:842993-845884 GCF_001515625.1 Sinocyclocheilus rhinocerous
ATTCTGTGGACGTAAGGATATGTTCTGTGAAGACCAGAGAGGTTAAAAGGTCTCCTAAGGAATCTCCGTCTGGTTTTTGTCCTCTAGGTGGGGGGAAGTCAATCCAAAGAGCTTGTGATCGTGATTACTATCATGGATTTACATGTGATGGTCATGCTGTGCATCTCTTTGACCATCAATCTTGATTTCTTGCCCCAAAATTGACAATCTCCTTGGAATTGTCAATAAGTGTTCTTTTGTTTTAATGCTGTGAGCTGCTCAAAGCTGCTAGCTGGTGGACTTGCTTCAGACTTGTGGCGCCAGGGTATGATTTATGAACATCCTGTTGCCTTGGGCCTGTCTGTGGAATTCGGCTCTTTGGGTTGTTCAACACCAATCTGATCAAATCTTAAAATGTCTGATTCGCTCTGATACCCTACAGTATTTGTAAGCTTAACTTTAATTTTTTTTTAAATAAAACATTTAATATAACGCATAGTGTTATATAAACTTTGAAGTACTGACTATAACAGTATAATTAACACAATATATGTCATATACTGTACCTCTGTTTATTTCCCCTCTGTGTATTTACTTAAAAATTGCAGAATGTTGTGTCTCTGTTAGAAACAATATACAACATGATTTAGATCTGACCTATTACAAACAGACAGTATTTTGGCCAAGACAGTGAATACAGATTTGGCTTTATTTTATTACAAACATTTTTTTTTTTCTCCGATAATTACATTTCTAAGAAATAATTATTAATAATGCTTGCTGTAAGCTCAAACATGGCCTTTCTGGGAACTTCAAAAACGAATTAGTGGATGCAGTGAATACTTCAGGTGATGAGTCTTTGCCTTTAGTGCAGTTATACAGAGAACATGGGCTCACAATTTTTCAATCTCAATTTAGAATTGTTTTTAATCTTTTGTATGAACTAATTGACTTTGTTCACAAAGCTTTATTAAAGTGGCACACACATTCACCTCTCTGAAGTTCTGTGCTGTGTCTAAAGATTAAATATGAAATAGATTGGCTTTAGTCCAGCATTACAGTCAAATCCATTATTGCTTATCCAATCATTAGTTCAAATGAATATTTCATTTTAACTGATGATTGTGTTTACAAAACTCTTTTAATCGGAAACATACTTTCATTATTTTTTTCACTTTGTAATTATTTTACGAATGCGTTTGCAAGTATCGATAATTGTCAATCTGAATTTACTTATAGCACTTTTACTCTTCATAGTTTAATTATAGTTTATCTCAGGTAAAGCAGAATAACCTCTGACACAACCATATCCTAATTCAATTAACAAAATTTGTCTTTAGGAAAACAGCTACAGTCAGATAAAAACAGCAGTTTATGATTCCTCTTACCCAAATTATAGCAAAAAAACAACACAAACAGATATGCTGCATGTCTGCATTCCCACGGGAAAGGATTTGTTGTGAATGTTAGTGGGAGTTTGACAGTGAATAAATCGGAGAAGTGTTCAGGAAACCTATTTAAAAACAGGTTATTTGGTCACTCTTTAGATTGGGGACCAATTCTCACTATTAACTAACTATTAACTATGACTTTTGCCTCAAACACCTAATTTGCTATTTAGTAAGGTAGCTGTTAAGTTTAGGTATAGGGATCTAAAATATGCTTATGCAGAATAAGACATTAATATGTGCTTTATACGTAGTAATAAACAGCCAACATGCTATGCCAATAAGCAAAGTTCATAATGAGAATTGGTCCCCAAATGTAAAATGTTAGTTTTGCAACTGTTTGGTGACCTTGTAAAATACAGTTTTTGCTTCCATCTAAATATTATGTAAAAACATATTATCTTACACAGTTTTGCTTCTCAAGCATCTTATTTTAATGATGTTTAAATATTTTTACTGGACAACAAGAAAAATACCCATTAAGAACAGTGTTGTCTTCTCAGTGGGGGGGGGTTCCTTCACTTAGGAGTAGTTCACTTCCAGAACAAAAATTTACAGATAATCTACTCACCCCCTTGTCATCTAAGATGTTCATGTCTTTCTTAAGTCATAAAGAAATTATGTTTTTTGAGCATAACATTTCAGGATTTCTCTCCATATAATGGACTTCTATGGTGCCCCCGAGTTTGCACTTTCAAAATGCAGTTTAAATGCAGCTTCAAAGGGCTCTAAACGATCCCAGCCGAGGAAGAAGGGTCTTATCTAGCAAAACGATTGGTTATTTTCTTAACATAATTACAATTTATATAGTTTTTAACCTCAAACGCTTGTCTTGTCTATCTCTGCGTGAACTCTGTGCATTCCGTTTCAAGACAGTTAGAGTAGGTCTAAAAACTCCCATCTCATTTTCTCCTAAAAGTGTTACCAATATAATTTAAATATTAAAAGCAGTTTGTATAAATAAATGTATTTTACAGTTGGATTTTTGAATTAAATCAAAATAGCATGTCACAAATATTTACATTTTTTTTACATTTGTTAATCTGTCTTTCCATCATCCATATAATCATTCTATTTTTGTTTTAATAGTTTTTTTTTTAATTACCATGAACAAAATATATATTATGTATAATTAATGAATAAATTGTGAGTAATTTATTAACCATGGATGATATTCAAAACCACAAAAATAAATTAAGAAAACATTTTGTAATTTTGTTCCTATATATATATATATAGAGAGAGAGAGAGAGAGAGAGAGAGAGAGAAGTCCTTGGTATGCTTCTGGTGGTAAATTTATATGTCAGTGTTTGTAGAGGATGGCTTGTTCTTTAACCATTTACTAAAATGTAACCTCGTTTCACTCTTTCTTGACATTGAGCATAATTGTAAGTTTGCTGCAAAATTAAAGCCTGCTCATCTATATTTGATGGCAAAACCACATGTCAGCCAGCGTATTGAGTT
>NW_015650363.1:852203-897127 GCF_001515625.1 Sinocyclocheilus rhinocerous
CAAGACAGTTAGAGTAGGTCTAAAAACTCCCATCTCATTTTCTCCTCCAACTTCAAAATCGTCCTACATTGTTGTTTTACCATTTTTTTGTAAAGGGCGTTTGATCTTCTTTGTATGTTCACTTTGTAAACACTGGGTCGGTACTTCTGCAGCAATGTAGGACGATCTGCGAGGATTTTCAAGTGCTACTTAAGTTACGATGCTTTTGGGATACAGACCGTTATACTAAGATCAGTCGTACGATAGTTTTTACGATCTACTTAGGCTTACGATGCTTTTGAGAAACGCAGCCCTGGATGATGACATCACTGAATCATCAGTGAACTGACCTTAACTGAAAAATTGCATTAATGACAAACTATTTTCCTGTTTGGCACTGTAAAGCTGCTTTGACACAATCTTTGTATAAAGCACTATATAAATAGCTATATAAATAAAAGTTACTTGACTTGACTTGACTTGACTTGACTTTGTCTTAGCTGAATCTTTTTCTCTCATTAGACAACCTCATTATCAGACATTGATGTGTGTTTGTGGGTAAAATCAGTTCATGCAATAGATAGAAACCAAAGACCACTTGGTATTTCAGATGTCAGCTGTGTCAGAGCTAGAGTGGAGGCATCTGCTATGTTCAGCTTAATGGATTCTACTACTTGGACAGTCAGTTCTTTTGTTATAGAACATATTCCATATATATTATTATATATTCAGTATATTATTGTAATATTTAAGAAATACGTTTTACGTACGAAGAAACTTTTTGTGTTTGTTTATTTTTTCATATAGTAATAATTTTAAAAATATTATGAATATCATAATGTAAATGGTTGCTGCAAAAGAATATGTAAAAATATTTCGATTTAATATAATGGTCACACTTTATTTTAAGGTCAAATTCTCGCTATTAACAAACCATTAACTATTTTTGCCTCAATAAACTCCTAATTTGTTGCTTATTAATAGTTAGTAAAGTAGTTGTTATGTTTAGGTATTGGGTAGGATTAGGGATGTAGAATATGGTCATGCAGAATATATGCTTTAAAAAGACTAATAAACAGCCAATGTGTTCATAATAGGCATGCTAATAAGCAACTAGTTAATAATGAGAACTGGTCCCTATACAAAAGTGTTACCAATATAATTTAAATATTAAAAGCAGTTTGTATAAATAAATGTATTTTACAGTTGGATTTTTGAATTAAATCAAAATAGCATGTCACAAATATTTACATTTTTTTTACATTTGTTAATCTGTCTTTCCATCATCCATATAATCATTCTATTTTTGTTTTAATAGTTTTTTTTTTAATTACCATGAACAAAATATATATTATGTATAATTAATGAATAAATTGTGAGTAATTTATTAACCATGGATGATATTCAAAACCACAAAAATAAATTAAGAAAACATTTTGTAATTTTGTTCCTATATATATATATAGAGAGAGAGAGAGAGAGAGAGAGAGAGAGAGAAGTCCTTGGTATGCTTCTGGTGGTAAATTTATATGTCAGTGTTTGTAGAGGATGGCTTGTCCTTTAACCATTTACTAAAATGTAACCTCGTTTCACTCTTGAAGGACATTGAGCATAATTGTAAGTTTGCTGCAAAATTAAAGCCTGCTCATCTATATTTGACGGCAAAACCACACGTCAGCCAGCGTATTGAGTTTTTTTTTAAATATGCATGCAGAGATGTTCAGGATGACTGTGATTTAAGGTGACTGTCGTGATGATGCTGTTTCTCTGGTTAAATAAGCCTGTGTGGGCAGTCATGCCTTGGCCATTTGCATGACAGGTGCTGCTTTGCATCGTCAGCGTTTCGTTTCTGTCAATTGATCTGCCCAAATACTTGCGAGGTACTGTTTACAAATTGCCTGATGCCGGGCTGTATTGATATGACCCTGTCTGCAATATGTTAGTATAGTGATACGTCCCATGAGGTTGAGCGTCCTGGCGTGGGAGGGCATAGCTGCTAATATTAATTGCAAGACACAGATGCTAATCCTGTGAATGTGGATGCAGTGAGGTGGAGAACTCAGCAGAAGTGCAGGTCAGTATAGGCAGTATGTTAATTGCTTGGATGGTGTAATTTCAATTGAAAATGCCTCAAAAGTGGGATATTTTTTTCCTGCTGGCCCTGTAAGACTTGCACTAATAATATTTTTATTGGCCTCTCTACTAAATGTATGCATGTATTTTTAGTATTTTTTCCCCTCGATTTTATTTATTAAAGAGTTAAAACAACTAATTTACATACACTACCATTTTAAACTTTGGGGTCTGTAAGATGTTTTTAAAACATCCCATGTTCACCAAGGCTGCATTTATTTGACCAAAAATGCATTAAAAACATTAATGTTGAAAAATATTATTAAAATTGAAAACAAAGGTTTTCTATTTTCATTCATTTTAAAATGTAATTTATTTCTGTTATGGCAAAGCTGAATTTTGTGACATAAAATCGTTCTAACCTTTTTTTTTGTAGGATTGTGTGATGAATAGAAAGATCAAAAGAACAGCATTTATTTGAAATAGAAATATTATAAATTCTTTACTGTCAATTTTGATCAATTTAATGTTATTGCTGAATAAATTAGTAATGTCTTTAAAAAAAATAATACTTAGTCTGACTTTAATCTTTTGAACAATATACTAGGTTTTTAATTTAATAATGTAATATTAACAATTTAATAATAAAAAAATGATTTGTATTTTTTTTATTTTAGTCATTATTTATGTATACTATACTATATTGTATTTTATTTTAATTTTGACAGCATAGTGTGTCTGTTTCACACTTTTACAGGGATAGTTCACCTAAAAATTATAATTCTGTTATTTATTCATCCTCATGTTGTTCCAAACCCATGTGACTTCCTACTTTTGTATTCAGCGGAAGAAAGAAAATCATTCAGGTTTTGAATGATAAGGGGGAGTAAATGATGAAAATTTTCATTTTTGGGTGAACTATCCCTTTAAGAGCTTAGAACAATTGTGTCACTAGTAAAATATGCAGGTGGTAAATAGTAGGAGCGGCAAGCTTTCTGCTGGTGGTCTTGGCTTTGACTTTCTTCTGCCTTGCACTATAACAAAGTGTCACATCATCATCCTGAGAGGTCATGGAAACCCTGGCATTACCAGCTGCAAGGTTACTCATATCCACGCATCACCTTTGAAACTATCTGCTAACTCCGGCTCTGCGGCAGACTGGTGGCAATCGCATCTGATCAAGGTGAACAGATCCATGCATGAAGTGCAGAAACGGCGAGAGCAGTCAGTGATCCGCCCGCACACAAAATGGGAATGTGCAGAAATAGAGCGAGGCATTATGGGATGCTAATGGTGTCATTCTCTTGCCAGAGAGCCGGAGAGGCCCGCTTGTTTCTATTCCGCAGTGGGAAATGAGCTCTTATCTGTCCCTCTGAAGATAAGAAGCAGACCTCTTCTGTTTTTTCAGACTTGAAATTTACAGTACTGTCTCTCGAGATGAGGCAGCTCACCCCAACTGTTAGAGTATGACAAACATTTTACCGCTGGTTTGAGATTCAACAAGCAAAACAAATTCTATATGACAGAAGCACTTCCTGTCACGCCATGGCTTTCAAAATACCCTCACTGAAGCTCTTGAAACTGCACAGTAAACAACCAAAGAACGACAGTTGTGCTCCAGCGATTGTGACGATGGAACCTCCTTGAATGCTCTGCTTTGAATTTTACCACATCGGCCTTGTGTGTTTCTCACGGTTCCCTGAAGTCGACATGATGAGCGACGTGTCCAGAGGTCGAGGGATGTGTCGATTCATGCTGACGCAGTCAGTGGCAGCGATTCAGCAATACGACTGCATGTTTTCCCACGGTGGATAATATTTTATTGATTAGACGAGGCTTGAAATTTCTCACAGGCATTTAGTTTATAGCATTTAGTTTATAGTTGTTATTAGGTTACGTAGACGTGCTCTAGAAGATCTTGTGGATCGGATATTGTGGATTTGGCCTCCATGGACATTGTTGGGGTTTTATATCACATTGTTTCGCAATCAAAACATAATTACCGATTTTAGACTCACATTTGCTTTGGATCTGCTTTCCAGGGCCGCTGTTCAAAACCCGGCCTATTCCTTGAAATCAATACGGAGACACTTAAAAGCATAGCAGTGTCCTTAACCACAAAAAGGTTAATTTTAATTAACGAAGCTTTGTGAATCAATAAATCATACATCATAAAAACATTCCACCTGCTCCCGCAGGAAAGGAAATGGACTGATAATAAAAGTTTAATGGCTGAAAGTGAAGGATGACTGTCTATTGAATTATGCCATTTTATAAATGCATTAAGTAAAAGAGACAGAAACAACATTCTTTATTTCTTTTCTTTTTTTACTTGCATCAGATGCTGATCTATGTGGAACAACCATTCTAGAAGATCAAGACCAGACAGTGTCATGACTTAGATGCATAGACATACAGTGCAAGTCATTCAATTTATGTAAGGCTTGGATTTATGATCATGAATCAGGCTTGTCCTTCCTCACCTTTAATTATGTACACAGATCTGTTTGAATTGCATAGACAGAAAGTTCACATTTATGCTTTCAACCTGTTGAAATCAAAATGTCTGTCTGGTTAACTTGACTGAAAAGGAAAAACTAGCTCTGTTGCCAACCCTGAGCTGTGTCCCTAGGAAAGCTTTTAAGGCATCATAGGCTGGTCCAAAACACAAGCAACATTTTTATGCTGCCTTCTAAGATACCTTCTTATCATATATTCTAATTATATAGCATATATCTTTCCTATATTCTTCCTTCCTAATGCCAAAATGCATTGCAACAAGCTCAATAAAAAAAATTAATTCCAACATGGTGAACGAGATTAGTTGACAGTTGGACAAGAATGTTATATGTAGTTATTTATTTATAATATGTGTAGTATAATATGTGTAGTATGTCTATGTTTATATACATTTATTACACATCTGAAATGTTTGATTCTGATTGGTCATTCGTGACATTATGATGTCTGTTATACATGTGATGTTTAAGAATTTGGCTAAAACAAAAGCATATTTTAGGAAGAGTAAATAATTTATTTATTTTTTTTGACATTTCCAATCTTGGATTGACTTATGTTCACTATTATATTATATTATATTATATTATATTATATTATGCTTGCTTATAAAAAAAATAATCAAAATACTATATACAGTATATGATATATCAATTGTTGAGTTGTGCGTGTTCTCTCCTGTATGTAGGATTTTCAAAATCGGTCACTGATGAAGTTTTATTTCAGTTAGGGTGCTGCCTTAGAAGTCAGCTCCCTATGTAGTGAGCAAGACTGCTCACTAGGTTTTAGATGTGCTTTTTTTTGTCCCTGGGTGTATTGAATTTCTGTATTTATATTCTGAACTGACATGAACACCTGGCTGAATTGATGATAAACCACTAAGGGCAAAATACCTATGACAAGAATGAATAAACAGTCTCATACAAACGGTTTTCTACACACAACTTTTGGCTCTTTGATGTAGCTTGATATTAAACAATATTGATTCTCGAGGCACGTCAAAGAAAATACACACACATTCACGCACAAGTACCCCTTCCAGCCCATTAATATTTTAGATGATTTGATTACATAATGATAGTTGACTGGTACTTCAGACAGATTTGATAAGAATGAACTGAAAATGGCTGCCTTGGGTAAAAAAGCCCCCAGCGCCTCTGAAGTGGATAGTTATGTAAAGGCTCTGTCATCCCAGCCTCCATGAGATGGTGTGTACCCTGTCTAATCCCAGTCTAAATATTATGCTAATGACTAGCCGGAGCCCACGATAATACGACTCATAGTGTGCAGTGATATCTTGAGTTGACATGTTTCAGACCCCTCTTGTGTATGAAGGTGAGCTTCATTTCATCCAAGATCCAAAGAGGATTTTTTTTTTTCTGAAGGTTGTTTTGGTGCCATGTTTCTGAATGCATAAAGTGTGACATTTGTATTGCATGGACAAAGCGTGACATTCACATTGTTACAGAGCTGGCCATGCAAGTGTATATGTGCAGTTTATTATTCCACATATATTTTTGTTGCAGTTTGTATTCTGTCATAAGAGTACTTTCATGAGAAACTTCAAAAGCATCAAAGTCTTTTACATTGCCGCCCTCCGATCCCCTTCATATCATGTTTTGATTGAGCAGGAAAATCATTTTCCAACACACTTTTTAAGGGGACCGGGAAATTTTGATCTCCGTCGAGAGGATTTTTTTCACAGGTAGCTTGACGTACTTCAGGAACTATTGCTTTCTTCTCAACGCTGTTGTTTTATTTGGCAAATAAATCAATAGTTATTTTCTGTTGTTATCCAACTCAAGAGGAAAAATGAGCACAGTAGGGCAACGAATTGTTTGTTTATGCAGCACACACTAGCTAAGTGTAATTAGAGTTTGGTGAACAGATTTGTGCTTGGGTATTAAAGCATAGCCCTAAATTATTCGTCTAAATCATGATTGTTTGCTCCTTGCTGTGTTTCTATGTAAAAACATGTTTTCTGTCACTTGTTTTTGAGTGTGTTCCTGTTGCATTGTATTAGTAATTGATTTTCACATTGTTTGTTTAGTGGGTCTAACTGATGTTTACTTAACATTAAAAATATGAGGTATTCAGCAAAGTTGGTGTTTCATATTCTGATTGCAACTTGCTGTGGTTTAAAAATAGCCAGAACCACAAGATTTGTGTGTGTGTGTGTGTGTGTGTGTGTGTGTGTGTGTGACAACATGAGCTGTGTTGCAAAAGCCAAGCATTGTTATAATAAAATGTGTCATGGCTTTTCAGAATAAATATTAACAATAACACCACATGGAAAGGCCAATAGATAAATCTATCGACTCACTGGCTGTATTCAAATCAGGGTAGCTGGTCTCATTAAATTCAGATGCAATTGGATGAGAAAATGGTTGCATCTTTGCATTGAATCTGGAGAGAATTGAGTTCTAAGAGGACAGTGTATGGGTCACAAACTTAACTAGCTATCAAACGGCACCTACCAAACACATCAGAGATCTTTGTCACATGATAGATAGATAGATAGATAGATAGACAGACAGACGGACGGACGGACGGACGGACGGACGGATTACAATTTTAAATAACTGTTTTCTATTTTTATATATTTTAAAATGTAATTTATTACTGTGATGGCAAAGCCAAATTTTCAACAGTCATTATTCCAGTCTTCAGTGTCGTATGATCCTTCAGAAATCATTCTGATACGCTGATTTGCTGCTCAAGAATAAATTATTATTATTATCAATGTTTAAACTGGTTGTGCTGCTTAATATGTTTGTAGAAAGTTTAGAAGAACAGCACTTATTTGAAATACTGTAGATATTTGATTTGTTTGAAATCTTTTGTATCATTATAAATGTCTTTGATCAATTGAATGAAGCCTTGCCGAATAAGTATTCATTTCTTTAAAAAAAAACAAAAAAAACAAGTTAATGTTTGAGTTCATATTGATATCTCTGACTTTTCATTGGTAATGTTATTTTTGCATAACTGACAACAGTTTGAGGCATTGGTGAGATCTCTTGTGAAACTTTTTTTGAAAAGATCCATCTGAGGAGCAAGTCCAAGCATTGTCCGTTTAATCACCATTTAATATTATTGATGTATAGGGGACGCAAGTGATATTAACGGAGTACACATTTATGATTTTTCTTTCTTGTCAGTAGATGAAAAAGGAAAAGAAATTAGAAAGAAACTCCCTTGTGCTTGTGTTCTGAAATAAGCTCATTTACGTGTAAAAAAAAAAATAATAATCTATAGTCTGTCAGTGTAATCAATTACAATTTTCTTTCTGTGCATGCCATGAACTTACTGTGAACTTTCTGTATTCCTTCAGCTCGCCACTTGGGACCCCATCCACGGACTGAACGGGACACTGACAGATCGAAAGCTGGAAAACAACATGCGTGGGGTCGTCCTACGGGTGGTCACTGTATTGGTACGTACCGTTACAGCTTTACCAGTAATGTCAAGTCAAGGGCTTTATATGTCATCTTAGAGCTACAGTAGTCCTCATAACTGCAAAGTTTTACAAGATGTCAATGCTCTGATTCACTCTTGCTCAGAGATGTCTTTCCCTTTACCTCTCTAATAAAAATTACATCAAACTGACTTAATTAGGACTCCCCACGTCTCAGAGTTCCTCTGTTTGACTGGACCTCATAAGGTTGAAGTAACCCCAGAGTAATCCATATTCATTCCAGTGAGCTCCAGAGGTCTGTTCACATCAAGTCACCCATCTCTAAGTTCATTAAGAGTGAATTTTGGGGTGCAATGAACGTAGACCAGGGGAGCTGAGTTATATTGAGATTTGAGTTTTGCTATCTTCCCTCCAGCGCCGATTTGAGTGAGTCCCTGGAGTTCTTTAAAGATTTAGAGGTTTAAATTCTTCATATCCCTGCTTTGAAGTTGGTTGTAGAAGAAAGCGGTGACGCTGCTTCTCGGCGTCTCTTCTCTCGCTCTCTTTACCCCTCTTTTTTCCTTTATTCTTTGATTTCTCAGCGTGACAGAATGCTCTGTGAATAACTTGCCTACACAACCACTAACAATGAGCAGTGAGCAGAGACTATCATGTTAATGCATTCCCCCTAGTGGCAGATGAGGCAGGGGACGCATGCGCACATTGGCAAACTGTAGATACTGGAGGACAGTAAGAGGGTCTCACAGTTTAAAGGGGTCGTATTATGCTTTTTCACTTTTTCAACTTTAGTTAGTCTGTAATGTTGCTGTTTGAGCATAACTGCCAGACTGGGGAGAGAGTTGTTGTAATAATGTAAAATATGTGAAAAATAATGTTGTAAATAAGGTTTTTTTTCGAACAACCTAGTATGAAAGCCTGTTCTAGTACACCCCCAAAACAAAATCAAGACTTTGTAAAAGAGCATAATAGGACCCCTTTAAATCGAGAACTGAAATATTGTGTGGCCCAAACAGTATCTGCAGACTTCTGTAAATGTGGTAAATTGTGTATCATCTTACTGGTCACTCACTGCATTTTCAAATTACAGTAGATCAAATATTTAACAAACAAACAAACACACAAGCACTTGGCTGATCTGTGGAATGTAGAAAAGATGAGTGATGCCATTTTTATTAAGTCGAAATAAGTTTCTTGGCTCCAGTAAAATTTGCAGACAGTGAACCAGTTGAACTCGAATTAAGTTACAACAATTGTCTTGATTGAAGAACAGAGTTTGGTCTGTTGCTGTACATTTTTGTCATTTTGCACATTATCACATAAATGAATGGCAGATGGAGGAAGCAGTAATATAGTCAAAAATGTCTATTTTTCAAAACAATTATTTGGCTACATTTCTTATGTCTTTTTCCATTTCTCTATTTTTCAATGCAAAAAAGTAGAATTATTGATCTTTATACATTTCAGAGAGCCTGTAGGGGATCTCTGATATAATTTCCTGCATATATATATACATATATATATATATACTGTATATATATGAAGAGTTAATTTGCAAAACCGATAACTTATTTTTTTTCAGAAATGATTTTTTTTATTGCGCATTCCAAGTAATATCAATCAAACTGCAGTTGGGTTGTTTTGATTAAGTAATAACATTTTTTAAAAGTGGCGTTTATCGTTTTTTTACAAATGAACTCTTCATATATACAGTCATGGCCAACTGTTTGACAGTGACATAAATTTTGTGTTTTGCAAAGTTTGCTGCTTCTATGGGATTGAGATCCGGGGAGTTGCCTCGCCATGGATCCAAAATTTCAATGTCATGATCTTCAAGCCACTTCTTTATCACTCTTGCTTTGTGACATGGTGCCCCATCATGCTGGAAAATGAACGGATCATCACCAAATTGCTCATGGATCGTTGGAAAAAGTCACTCTTGCAGGACGTTTTGATAACTTTCATGGCAGTTTTTTTGGGGCAGAATTATGAGAGAGCCCACTCCCTTGGTTGAAAAGCAACCCCACAAATGGATGGTCTCAGGATGATTCACTGTTGGCACAACACAGCACTCATGGAAGTGGTCTCAGGATGCTTCACTGTTGGCACAACACAGGACTCATGGTAGCGTTCACCTTTTCTTCTCTGAACAATCGATTTTCCAGATGTCCCAAACAGTCAGAAGGGAGCTTCATCAGAGAAAATAACTTTGCACCAGTCTTCTGCTGTCTAATCCTTGTACTTCCAGCAGAATTTCAGTCTGTCTTTGACGTTTTTCTTGAAGAGAAGTAGCTTCTTTGCTGCCCTTCTTGACACCAGGCCGTTATCCAAAAGTCTTGGCCTCACTGTGCGTGCAGATGCTCTCACACCAACCTGCTGCCATTCCAGAGCAAGCTCTGCACTGCTGGTGACAGGATTCCTCAGGAGGAGGCGGTCCTGGCGCTTGCTGGACACTCTGGGACGTCCTGAAGACTTCTTCACTGCAGTCGAACCTCTCTCCTTGAAGTTCTTGATGATCCGGTAAATGGTTCTTTCAGGTGCAATATTCTTTGTAGCAATTTCCTTGCATGTGAGGCCATTTTGATGCAAAGCGATGATGGCAACACATGTTCCTTTGGAGGTAACCATTGCTAACAAATACACAATGATTGGAAGTGATATATATATATATATATATATATATATACATTTTTTTTGTTTGTTTGTTTTATGTGCCCAATATCAGATTTGAGTGTGAACTGATGGTCCCTAACTGACATACGGACATAAACATGGAGGACACTGAAATCAGCTCTTAACACTTTAATTTATTAGCTGATGTGCCGCGATAGCCTGCAAATTCGTTTGCAGGTGATAAGGAAGCAGAAGTTTTCATAGTTTTCTAATTCAAAATCAGATTACATCTGGTTTGTGCAGTTCACACCTTTATAAAACACACAGATTTGAGCCACTTTTGCCTGGAGTCTTAATGTAGCATTATAGTCTTATATTATATTATAGTGCTATCATGTCAATATTCGGCAGTATCTATTAACAATGAAACAACAGAGTTTGTCTTTTTCATAACACCGGCTCTGAATGTTCTGCTCAAAGACCCCTCGATAATAAGTTGACGACTTGTATTTGCAATTCACAGATTTCCCAGCTGGGCATTATTTAGAGTCTTTCCATAGAGACTAATTGAAGCTGTGAAGTTTTAGAGTGCAAAATTATAATTTCTAGTTCAACCATTGTATTAAAATCAAGATGAATTGTTCCTCAAAAATGAAAGAAAAAAACGAAGAAAGATAGAGTGCCTGTGCAGTACCATAGAGCCTTGTGGTGAAGCATATGGTTAGGGAGGCGGGGAGAATGGAACCATGGGACATGTTGTCATTTGTAAAGTAAACCTTCAGGTGGATGGGGAAGGCGCATGCTCCCTGCTGGTGGCTGATTGAGCGCTCCCTTCGGTCTTACAGCTAGTTGGTAGGGGCCCGCCGGCTCCTTGCAACTTAAACTCCCGACTGCTCCTAGCTGCCCCAGTGGCAGGCGTGTCAGGATACACGATGTGCCAGCTCTGACAGCTCTTCACTACTCTGAGAAATGCTGGTGCTGTTCCAAAGACTAAAACTGACTGAGAACACACACACACCTGCCGTGAATCCTTGCGGTCTCAATACACCATGACACATGTTTTTGATTCACTCACCCTTGGATCATAGCTGCATGCATGCGAGAATCTTCAAAACGTCTGTAGAAGATGGAAGAAGACTAAAGTAGTATAGTATATTCATATGAATTAATAATCAAGTAATATATATGAATTTGTAATTCATTATATGAATTACTATGAATTCTTAATGAATGCATATACTCATATAGATTAAAAAAAAACATTTTTAAAGGGGTCATATGATGCTGCTAAAAATAACATTATTTTGTGTATTTGGTGTAATGAAATGTGTTTTGAAATCGCATCATATGACCCCTTTAATAAATATTATAAATTATTCATTCATAAACTTCATAGTATTTTTGGGGATTAGCACATGAGATTTTACAACCTAAACTAGGCTTGTCATAAAGTTTAAATTATTTTTTTTTAGATTTGAAATGATGTTTAAAGAGACTTATTGATCTTGACAGGAGCCTGCGGGGATCCTCTCTATGATATCGTTTCCTGTTCTATGTTCCTTCACTGTATAAGTTGATTTGGCAAACTAAAGTTTTTAGATAATATTTTTTCCAAGAAAAAATAGTAAGAAGTATATCATGATTTTAATGATAATTTTGTTTTCTTTATTACGATATCAGAACATTTGCATAATCTAGAAATGCTTGGCATTATGCTCCCAAATATCAAAATATATTTTAATGCAAAAATTAAAAACATGCTCATCATAGAAGTGCTGAATTCACTGTATGTATGAATTGTGAATTCAGTGTGGTTTTAAATATATTACTAGAATAGTTTACCCAAAAATGAAAATTTGATGAAATTAGACTTACCCTCAGGCCTCCCATGTAGATGAGTTTGTTTCTTCATTGGAACAGATCTGGAGAAATTTAGCATTACATCTCTTTCTCACCAGTGGATCGTGGATCAGCAGTGAATGGTTGCCATCAGAATGAGAGTCCAAACAGCTGATAAAAGCATTACAGTAATCCATAAGTAATCCACACAACTCCAGTCCATCAATTAGCATCTTGTGAAGTGAAAAGCTGCATGATTGTAAAAATCAAATCCATCATTAAAGGCAGGGTATGTGATTTTTCAAAAACACTTTAGAAAACTGATTCGGGCCGAATAGCAAAACAAACTTGTAGCCAATCAGCAATAAGAAGCGTGTCTACTCGTGATGTGGAGGAGAGAGCTTTCAGTGCATGGGACGGACATTAGCCGAGCCGAGCGACAGAAAGATAGAGATGGCGGATAAAAAACAAAAGAGGAAAACGTATGCGGAACGATAAGGCAAGAAGTAGGACCCGTGTAAATATCGGATCAGCTTTCCAGCGCTGGAGAGAACTCAAGGAGCGGAGAGGCCTGCGATAGGACGCCGAGGTTGCTTTGTTTCTTCTCAATAGGTGAGTAACACCGTGTCTACAACAGCTAAAGTCTGCCTACACCGGACGCGATCAAACGACCGTTGAAAACCATTTGAAATGTGTGTCAGCACGTCATAAATAGAACCCGGCAGCAGTTTTCTGTCGGGGATTTGTTGCGCCGCGCCGCGCCGCTCACGTCCGTAGACAAGGTGTAACATTGGTTTTGCTTTGTTTCACAGAACTAATCGTTGCCTGGGTTGCGTACGTATATGTGGGGCGGAGCTATCAAAATAGGGGCAAGACCCTTTTGGGGTAGAGGCGTGTTTGTTTTGGTGATTTCAAATATAAACATTGGCTACCAGAAATCCCTCACTCTGCCTTTAATCATAGTATTTTTGGGGATTAGCACATGAGATTTTACAACCTAAACTAGGCTTGTCATAAAGTTTAAATTATTTTTTTTTAGATTTGAAATGATGTTTAAAGAGACTTATTGATCTTGACAGGAGCCTGCGGGGATCCTCTCTATGATATCGTTTCCTGTTCTATGTTCCTTCACTGTATAAGTTGATTTGGCAAACTAAAGTTTTTAGATAATATTTTTTCCAAGAAAAAATAGTAAGAAGTATATCATGATTTTAATGATAATTTTGTTTTCTTTATTACGATATCAGAACATTTGCATAATCTAGAAATGCTTGGCATTATGCTCCCAAATATCAAAATATATTTTAATGCAAAAATTAAAAACATGCTCATCATAGAAGTGCTGAATTCACTGTATGTATGAATTGTGAATTCAGTGTGGTTTTAAATATATTACTAGAATAGTTTACCCAAAAATGAAAATTTGATGAAATTAGACTTACCCTCAGGCCTCCCATGTAGATGAGTTTGTTTCTTCATTGGAACAGATCTGGAGAAATTTAGCATTACATCTCTTTCTCACCAGTGGATCGTGGATCAGCAGTGAATGGTTGCCATCAGAATGAGAGTCCAAACAGCTGATAAAAGCATTACAGTAATCCATAAGTAATCCACACAACTCCAGTCCATCAATTAGCATCTTGTGAAGTGAAAAGCTGCATGATTGTAAAAATCAAATCCATCATTAAAGGCAGGGTATGTGATTTTTCAAAAACACTTTAGAAAACTGATTCGGGCCGAATAGCAAAACAAACTTGTAGCCAATCAGCAATAAGGGGCGTGTCTACTCATCTCGTGATGTGGAGGAGAGAGCTTTCAGTGTATGTGATGGACATTAGCCGAGCCGAGCGACAGAAAGATAGAGATGGTGGATAAAAAACAAAAGAGGAAAACGTCTGCGGAACGATAAGTCAAGAATTAGGACCCGTGTAAATATCGGATCAGCTTTCCAGCGCTGGAGAGAACTCAAGGAGTGGAGGCCTGCGATCGGACGCCGAGGTTGCTTTGTTTCTTCTCAATAGGTGAGTAACACCGTGTCTACAACAGCTAAAGTCTGCCTACACTGGATGCGATCAAACGACCGTTGAAAACCATTTGAAATGTGTGTCAGCAGGTCATAAATAGAACCCGGCAGCAGTTTTCTGTCGGGGATTTGTTGCGCCGCTCACGTCCGTAGACACGGTGTAACATTGGTTTTGCTTTGTTTCACAGAACTAATCGTTGCCTGGGTTGCGTACGTATATGTGGGGCGGAGCTATCAAAATAGGGGCAAGACCCTTTTGGGGTAGGGGCGTGTTTGTTTTGGTGATTTCAAATATCAACATTGGCTACCAGAAATCGCTTACTCTGTCTTTAAGGTGTTTTAACTTTAAACCAGTTCTTCTGATTAAAATCTGAGTCCATAATCCAGAATAAATTCTTTCTCTAGTGGAAAAATCCTTCCCCTTTTAATGAAGAATTAATGATGAATTCCCCGTCTTAATGATGAATGCATTTATTACAAACACAGTATTTCGCTTCACAAGGTGTTAATTGATGGACTGGAGTCATTTGGATTATTGTGTTTTTATCATCTGTTTGGACTCTTATGCTGACGGCACCCATTCACTGGAGAGCATCCATTGGTGAGCAAATGATATAATGTTAAATTTCTCCAAATCTATTCTGATGAAGAAACAAACTCATCTCTCTTGAATAGCCTGAGGGTGAGTAAATTGTCAGCAAATTTTTCAATTTTGGATGAGCTTTTTCTTAAACAAATAGCATCGCTTCATCGACCCACATGCATACACGCAGCAACAATACTTACAGGATGATGTTAATGTTAGCAACATGCATCACCTTAGCCTGTGTTGATCCATGCCTGCTATCGATTTCCATAGTAGTGGCAGAGATTGTCCACAAGATCCATGTGCATATGAATCACTGCATGTGTAGTTGTGTGGAAGGGATGGCCGTATAATGAGAGAGGGAATCGATGCAACATGGGTTGAACACGGGTATGGGGAGCCGCACCCCTTCTGGGCCGGCTCAATAAGAACAAGGCTACATCTCAGTGTAGATAAAAAACGACACTGGAGGAATCCTGTTAAAAGGGTCATTGTCACTGTGCTTTTGCCCCCAGTCTAAGTGCTACAGATATTCTTCAGATGGTGCTGATGGCCAATTGGGAGAATCCGGCAGGGGTCTCGCTCAGGCCCCTCAGAGGGAAGTCTGATATATGGCACCTCTTGGCTATAGTGCGAGTTGGCATGCATATCCTCACTTCCTCTAATAGCTTATTGAGCGAGGGGGGTCTGGTGAGGATTAGAAAGCGCTGGCTTAATGTGCAGGCTGCATGCAGTCAATAACGCTCCTTCCATGATAAATCTGCCTGACATATTCCCAGAACCACTTCAGACATCAATAGGGATTTGTTTAAGAGAATATGAAAAATAAACAGCAGGCTATTATTTTCACTGGGCCGCCGGCACCACACTAGTGTGGTAATGGATTGCGATGGTTCGTGAGCGGAGCTGCTGGAGACTCTGGAAGGAGATGTTTGCCGTTAACATGATGGTTGGTGATTGGCCTTCAGCTAGCAGCTGTGTTAAATACAGCCATTCAGGCCTGAGAAAGCTCCTTGCTAAGTTGAGCTCCTCCAACTTCCGACTTTGCAAGATTGCATTCAGCAATTTTTTTAGTGCAGAAAAACAAGGGTATGTAATTCATTGGTGCTGTCAAGTGATTGGAATATTATGCTAGTGTGATTTCTAATGAAATTAAAAAGTTCTAGTTTGTTATTTTCAGTTTCTTCAGTAAAGTAGGAATTCAACTAGATTCAGACTTCATGATGTTAAAGGGAAAGGAAAGGGATGTTTAAAAAAAGTCAGCTTTTGCTCCGTTTCTGTTCCTGTGATTTATTTTTTATTTCTTTATTTTGCATTTAGACTAAAATATATAAGCCTTTATTCACTGATAAGGGAATGTTTTTTTTAAGGACCTGTTCCTCACACAGATTATATGGCTTCAGAAGACTTTAAACTTTTTTATCCTTTTGGAGTTTTCAAAATTGAAATGTAAGTAGTTCTATAGGGGAAAAAACGGAGCATTTAATTTCTTTAGAATTCCTCTTTTTGTGAAAGTTAACATCATACAAGTTTAAAATGACAGAGTTTAATTTGATTCATTTTAATTGATTACTTTTTTTTGTCATCCTCTTCAGGTTCTGTTTGGAATGTTCCACCCAGAATAGACTGATTCTTTGTAGTGTTTAAGATGTTAAGAGTTTGAATATGAGAGTAAAGTCTTGAGTCTGAAAAAAGGTTGAATAAATGATTGTGATATGTTGAATGAATATGACTATTGGGAGGTATATTTTGAGAGTGTGTGTTAAGAAAAACAAGACGTGGGGCTCCCTTTGGTCTTTTTGGTTTTGATCAAACAGTTAGATGAACCATATGTGCCCACTATGATACTTTAATCTGGTTCTGAAGACTTCTTCCCTTTGTAATTTTGAGTTTTCAGTTTCTTTCATTACTCTTCAGAACTAGGGGTGCAACGGATCGTAGATGATCCGTTATCTGTACGGACCAGGACCCACGGTTCAGCACGCTTGTGATTCGCGGATTAACTGTTAAGTTTAACCATCATTATCATTTGCACATGTTTTGTCTTGCCAGTTTACACATTCAAGCAGTTTTAACTCACATGCTTTTTTCTGTGCGCTCAGCCGCTGCCCCGCACAACCGAAGCCAGCACACGCAGAGAGAGAGAGAGGCGCGATTCAGACACAGAGTGATTCCTTTTTTTACATACACACAAAGTTATGTTAAAATACCCGCTTTGGCAAGTATTGTAGTAAACGCAGTCGGTTATTTCTTAAGTGAACGTAAACAGGTGAGAAAGAAACCGGATGTGTGTCAGTGTATTAGGCCGGCCGTGCATTTGGTCTTAAAGCGACAGCAGCCAATAAATACCTGTTTCTGTCTGCTAATCAAATAACACCACAGCTCTAACAAAGATTAATCTGTATTTAACTTGTGCAGTGTTAAACTTAATTATTAAATTTCTGCGCCTAAATTCTGATATGTGTAACTGTGATTTGTTGTTTTCATCTATGCTTATAATTTGTGTAATTGTTCTTGTTTTATTACTAACTTTATTAGTTAAGCTAGTAGTTTTTGCTATGGTATAGAAGTACTTAAAGTAAGGTTTTTTTGTTTTTTTTTGCTGATCCGAAAAATTATCCGATCTGTGACTCAAAATCCGTATATGATACAACCCGTGAATTTTGTGATCCGTTGCACTGCTCTACAGAACTGAGTGTTGTGTCCCTGAAGTTGATCTTGAATAGTCCATCTTTTAGGAGCCTCATGATTTTTAGAAAGTCCCTCAAAATATATTCATTCTACCCTCCCAGAAGTTCAACTGATAGGGTTGTGAGAGAATAGTGCAAATGTACTTATGTCTCTGCCATGATTCCATAGTTTTAGGAACTTGCTTGTCATTGAGTCTTTTCACAATTCTGTGTAACATGCAGCATTGTCAGCATTACTGAGGACGTTTCCACTGCTCACACAGAGTCCTCTCTAAACCTCCTCCTTATAAAAATAAGCATTTTCTCTGTGTGACCTTCAGAAACTCTCCAGAGCCAGTTTGGCAGTGTATGACAATGTTTGTAGACCTTTTATGAAACAGCAGTAGGCCCAAGGCTCAGACTAAATCCAAATCGCACCATATCCACCTCCACAATAGTCTGCCAAGCTGGTTTTGAAGATCCAAGGAGACTCCGCTCGTCTTTATCAGTGGAGAACGACTAATCAATTCAAATGGCAGTCTCGCTGCTTCAGAAGAACGGTTTCTTCAGCCATAGGCAGAGCTAATGCTTGTATGATGAGTGTGAATCCGGGTATATATTTTTCATTTAAAATCCTTTTCGTGAAGACTTAATTTCTTTGATGTGAGCACAGTAAAACCTTAAATCCCTAATTGAGCATTAGGGATCTTATGAGTCAGTCAAAACCCACTATGAATAATGTATGACTGACAAGCACCATCAAGTTAAGTAATATTTTGATAAATGTGAATCTTTATATAGAATTGAGAGAGAATGGTTTGTTCGGACCCCTCTCCTATTGAATTTGGCGTTTTTGTTATTATTTCAGAGTATTCATGCCTTAATTTTCATTCCAAGAACTTATGAACTGAACTGAAGTGTTTAAAGTGAATCATGTAAATGTCTGGAGAAACTGTACTTTCACTACTTTTAGTATGATAATGTTGGAATGCTAATAATTTAGCATGTCAGTGTTGTTACAACCGATCTTGTCCTGGTGTGACAGTGAGACAGTTTCCTCTTTGAAATGAATCAGAGATCATCACTAGAATGTTCTTTGCCCAAATGTACCATTTCATTTGATCAAAATTGACATTATCATTATCATAGCATTATCATATAAATAATTTGTAGATTTTATATATTAAATATATACAAATATATTAAAACAGGGGAAAAGACGGAAAAATAAATATGCATATTTTTAAGAATAATTGGTGTAGTCTTGACCATGTTCAATTTGAAAATATGCATCTACACTTTTCTATGCGTTGTCCTTCTGTTTGTAAACAGATCATTCCTTCTGTTTGTCAAGAGAACACTGTCATCTCATTTTTATAAAAATAATAATAAAGTTAAGCTTTCATCTTAAAGGTTTTTTATATAAATAAAATGTATTATGTACTGGGGGTCTTGATAAGTTAATAGTATCACAAAGATTATTTGTGATTTAGATTTTTTTATTTATTTAGTTCTTTCTTTAAAGGCCTGCTGTGTCATATACTGTATATCCTTTTCTGGGGTTCCTTTAGTTCCTCTCTGGCTGGAGTTCAAACCTGTAAACTTTGTGAGGTCAGCCCAGATCCTCCTGTATTCCCTGTAAAGATTCACTCATCTACCCTAAAAGCAGAGCTATACATATTTACTTTCTTCACATTACTCTTGATTGGATATGACGTGGCACTAATTCCCGTCTGACATTTTTTTCTCCGAATTATTCCAGCTCATAAGAGGAGGTTAAAGCCAAGTGACATTAAGCTTCAGCCCATATACAGCAACATTGCCTCCTGCTGAAAATAAAATCAAATTATGAGCATTAGCTAAGCTGCTGTAGGAGCTTATGCGTCTGCTTCAGGTAAACACTTGTGTCAGCTCCAGGAACAGATCTGCCACCCTCTGTGTTTTTTTAGTAGACTAGTTATGATACCCTGCTGACTCTAAAACCGGTGCCCTCACTTACCTCAGTGTCTGTAGGCATTACCGTTGGACTGTTTTTGTATGTGTGTCTTAATACTCTGCAACTGTTTTTGTTGCTTTTAGCTTGATGATTTAGTCCCTTTATAAGCTGATATTATGATTTATCTGCTATTGCTCTTTCCAGGAAGAACCATTTGTGATGGTCTCAGAAAATGTGCTTGGGAAACCTAAGAAGTACCAGGGGTTCTCAATCGATGTACTGGATGCTTTGGCCAACTACCTTGGCTTCAAGTATGAGATCTACGTGGCCCCTGATCACAAATATGGCAGCCAGCAGGCTGATGGGACCTGGAATGGCCTTATTGGAGAACTAGTTTTTAAGGTAAGACATGATGTTTATCTGGGATGTGCAAAATCTAGAATTGGGGGCCGTGAATTTAAACAGAATTTAGCTTCGCCCTTAGGAAGTTGAATTGGAATGACAGAAGAAAAATGTATTCATTGCATTCTGGGAGATTAATTGTATTTCCACCCTAGTCCTCAAAAGTCCTCAAAATCAATCAAACATGCAATCTATCTGTCTGTCTGCCTTTCTGTCTGTCTGTCTGTCTGTCTGACTTCAAAATTCAGTTTTAAATGCTGAAAAACTCTGCTTTTTAATGTGTATATATACACTACATGGTCAAAACTATGTGAACACCCCTTATAATAATGAGTTGTCTATTTTAGCCATATCTATAATTAATTAACAAGTGCAAAAAATCTAGCATATACTCTTACAATCTCATTAGACAAACTTACTTTTTAGTGGATTAAAAACGGTGTCAACCTATTATATAGGCAAAAGACAATATTTTAAGTGGTAATACTTGTTTAAAGCTGAAAGGACCATTTCAAACTATTTTAATGATGCAGAATTATTTTAGCACAGTCAGCACTGCCTTTGATTTGCCTAACATAATACAGTCTGGCTGAATGCTGCAGACTTATGTGCTTTCCATTGGCTTTCTCAAACTATCCTGGGCTTTATAATTTCCCTGGTATTCCCAAACAGTCTGCACTACTTTGATAAAGAAGAGCGCAGATTGCTTACATGTGAATGAGGGAAAACCTCATACTGAAATGTTGTCTGCTGACAGACAAACAAAAGGCAAATCTCACAGCAGTGAGAGGTCAGATACACATTTTCAGGGCCATTACTCCAAACCTCCCGCTGTTTTCCATTCCACAGCTTTTTCAGCTCTGCGACACACCTCCATCCCTACTGCTTCCTGCACTGAGAATATTCCTCACCACTGTTCGGTCAGAGGAACAGAAACATGACCCACAGTGTACTGCTGCTTATCTTCATTTCCAGAGAGATAGACCAAAAACGCAAGGAAAATATTAAGAAGCACTAATCCCATTGTTACGGCGGTCTCGGTTGACACATTGTTTTTTCAGCAACTTCACATCTGTGTGCTTTCATGATACACGAGACCTTTGATGTTTTATTGCAGTTCGGTATTTCAGCAAAAGAGTTTTTGATTTTTCATTAGCTTTTTGTGTTCTAATCGTGTAAAAAAAAAAAAAGGTTGTTATGACATGATACAACAGGCCAGGGCATACAAGAGAAAAAAAATGTTTCTTTATACTACATATGTTTGAGGTTAATAAGAGTTGTTGTTGTTGTTTTATTTTTAAGAAATTTATATTTTTCTTCAGCAAATATGCATTAAATTGATGACTGAAGTGACAGTGAAGACTTACATTGTTACGAAAAAAGTTAATTGCTTCTGAAAATCCAGCTTTGTCATCGAAGGAATAAATTATATTGTATTCAAACAAATTAAAACAAATAAATGCAGTCTGGGTGAGCATGAGAGACCTATTTTAAAAGCATTAAATAATCTTACACACTTTTGAACATTAGCCTATTGTTATATATAGTGCATTATTTACACCTAAACACTTGTGTAGATGCTCGCACAAAACAATATTCTTTTGTGCTGAGCTTTACTTGGAATATTATTATCAATCTGTACATTATCAAAACCATTTCTGCTTTTCTAAGCACTTTTTACTTGGCAGACCATGAAATTAGCAGATTTAGTCAGCTGTGAGTTAATTGTGTGTGTGTGTGTGTGTGTGTGTGCGTGTCTGTGTGTGTGTGTGTCTGTGTGTGTGGTGGCATAAAATAACATCTGTAATTGCCCCTTGTGGGATTAATAGAGTAGTAAACTAAACTATCAGAAACTAGTGCTTACTTGATGTACATGATTGTTTTTCTTCTTACACAATTTCAGGAGATGAGTCATTTTCTGATCGATTTACAAAATCATCAATATGTGTTTGAAGCCATTGCTGGCTGTCATCCTGTCAGCTAAGCTCATGTAAAAAATAAATAAATAAATAAATCAGCCCATTTGTTAAAAATGTTGAACTGTTTCAAATTGCACTTAGATGTTTTATAAAGCCAGCAATTGACTTTTTTTTTTACTAACTATTTTCACAATTAAGTGGTGAATTTATTAAATATCTTAGTACTCTCCCAACAACTCTACAAAAGGTCATTTTTTTAAATATTACAGCATATTTTGCAATAGACAAAATCACCAAGTAGGCCTATCACAAAAAACAAAGAGTTTCATCAATACATAGCTTTCATTTCATTTAATCATAATCATAATGCAGTTAACATTGGATAAATATCACAGGTATTATTGATTTTATGTATATTTGCTCCTCAAATGATGGCTCTGCATCAGAGACCTGCAACAGGGTGCGGCGCAGGACAACTCTTGATGGGCGAGTGCGGGTGTGGGCGGGAAGAGACCCGTGTGTGCGGGATGCGGGAGAATAAAATGATTCGACTCCAGCATAGACATAAAATGTCTAAAACATATAAATTGTTATTTATGTGTTGCACAAAAGCACCTAATAACATTAAAATGATTAACACGCGCAAGCTAGGCAGAGTTTCTATTTATAACACGTGATTAAAGGGTTGCGCAATGTTGCCAATCACAGACTCAGCTGTTGATTTCTGGAACGCAATGACCAATCAGAGGTGATGAAGTTAGAATCTACTCACCGCAGTGCTGGAATTGCGTGCTCAAGAATCCTCTCATTTTAACACACGAAGTGTAGACATTGTGAAAGATTAATTGTGCATATGTTCATTGTGTTATATCAGAGCTTTATGAGATCGCGATGAACTGAGATGTCAGCTTTTAGTGATAATAAAGGAAGCGCTTCTCGCATTGTCCCATGCCAAACCATGCACGCACCAGCCCATGCTCGCTTTTCTATTAAAAATAACACTGGTTTGTGAATGTTGATGCTTAGCCTAAATAACAAATATTTTATCGGGAGCATTTATGCTGGGATGTTGTGGATTTTAGGAGGTGTTACAGAACCATTTGATGTAAATTTCTTTGATGTGCTGAAAAAAATCTATATAGATTACTTTTATGTGGGCGGGAGCGGGACAAAACATGAATGTTGCGGGCGGGAGCGGGACCAGATAAGATATTTTTCTGCGGGAGCGAGCGGGCGCGGGACAGAATCTTGCGGGAGCGGGACTGAAAAATCCATCCCGCGCAGGTCTCTACTCTGCATTACAAAACAATAAAATGTTTTCATTCAGCACCTCTAAGGGCAGTTTGAAATGTGTTTTTTATTGTTTGCTGTTGAATTAACTTCTGAACTACTATTACTAAACCGAAAAAAAAACTAAACTAAATATTTTTGCAGCTTAGTTCAATAAATGCTCTTTTTGTTTTGAGGGTTAATAGTGTCAGATTAATACTATATAACTATTCTATCTTAAAATATCACAGAAAATTTGATTCTTATCATATGACCCCTTAAATTTAAAATTATACTTTAAATTTAAATTTAAAATTAAACTTAAGTTAGTTCAGTAGCTTTGTAGGTGTACCACTTACATAAAGTCAGTCTATCCAGTTCTCATTATTCTCTCTATTCTGAAAGTTTGTCAGGCCCTTTTTTATAAAGCAGGCAGTCTGGTACTACTAAGTTTCTAGGTCGAGACAATCAGAGAGGCACTTGTTATGTGGATTAACATTTGTGAAGGTATCCGGGCGCCGGATGCTCCTCTAACCCTGCTCAAACACAGAGGTCCTGTGGGGGTCCGTGATCTCTGAAGGTGGTCAGGCAGGTTAATGGGAGTCAGACAGGTGACACTGGCTCTCATGCTATGATAATGACATGCCTTTGTTCTGCCGATGGTAATGTCTCTTGACAGGAGCTCTCTCAGGCTGCAGAGGTCTCATCTAATCTCACCGCTGCGGTGCGCACCTAGTCACAATAATTTCCAGAAGTGCCAAAAAAAGAAAGAAAACACAAATTAGAAGTTGTTTAGCATTTAAACGCTGTAGAAGCAATTTTGTTTTTGGCAGCAGACAGTGTTGCCTCAGTATTCATTAGAGAAAGATGTGGATATTTTTTATTTATTTACATTGTGATTGCTGACAATGAGAAGTGCTGCATATTTGCACGTTTACTGATTGAACATAATGGAAATGATCATTTATCATTAAGCTGATTTCTTTTTGAACATGAGATAGCAAATGGAAATAGATTTTTACATTTCAATATGTTTGTATCCAAGTATTGAAGATAAATGCTTTTTATACTGTTTCTCCATATAAACACAAGGAGTAATGATATTTTTAATCTTTCCAAATCATTTTTTTTTTTATCTGAAATAATTTGAATTGGTTCAAGGCATACATTTTTATCAATTTATTCCTTGAACCCAGGAGTTGAACCCATGACCTTGATGCTGCAAGAGCCATGCTCTACTGTATAAGCTACTGGAGCAATATTTACCAGTACATAATAATAAATATAATAGAATCAAAATTAATAACACTTTATGATAAAGTTTGCAACTTATTATAATAATAAACACATTTATTAAATTAAACAAAATATGTATAGTTTACAACACATTTTTACTTGGAAAAAATGACACACGGGGACTTCATGTTTCAGTGATAGAGAACAGTTTTAACTGATTTAGTGAATCAAATGAATCAAACTAACACCATTTTTGCTACTGAAATTTAAATCAGAGGCAATATTAAATATTAAAGGCAACATCCTCCAGTATTTTTCTTGGATTATGCTATAAGTGAGATGCACATATAAATCTGTTCTTTGTGTGATCTAGCTTTAAATGTCAGTTCTCTGTGTGTTTTTTTTTTTTTTTGGGCAGAGAGCAGATGTAGGTCTGTCAGCCCTGACCATCACTCCTGAGCGGGAGAGCGTGGTAGACTTCACCACTCGCTACATGGACTACTCCGTCGGTGTGTTGCTGAGGAAGGCGGAGAGGACGGTGGATATGTTTGCGTGCCTGGCCCCTTTCGACCTGTCTCTGTGGGCTTGTATAGCCGGCACAGTGCTGCTGGTGGGCACTCTGGTGTATCTCCTCAACTGGTTGAACCCTCCCAGACTGCCGATGGGCTCTGTCTCCTCCACAACCCTCTACAACTCCATGTGGTTTGTCTACGGCTCCTTCGTTCAGCAGGGTGAGTTTGTGCGTGAGCGTATGATATGCTTTGTGTTGAAAGAAGAAAGGAGATTCAAGAGTGAGAAAAGGATAGATATAGAGACCAGCAGGGCAGAGAGATAATTTTAAGTGCTCACTTTCTTTTTAAAGTGTGTCTGTGTGTAATGGTAGATGTGTGTGAGTGTTTTGTGCACCAAAGATTATATATGACAAAAGGAGAAAAATACAGAGATAGAAGGAGTCAAGGGAAAGTTGAAATTATACGCAAATCATATCTGAACTTTCTGGTTTTCTTTCAAATTCTTAAGGGGTCAGAAGCTGTTTTTTGGACTAAAGATGGAGAAATCGAAAAGTGGGAGCAGGAAAGGGGAGGGGTAATCTTCAGAAATGTGGAAGAAGAGAAAAGAAATTAAAGAAAGTTGAGGGAAAACTCATCAGTTGCAGTTTTCTATCCTCAACATGTTGAGCAAACATCAATTGATGTCATTAAAGGTGCAGTAGGAGATCTTGGAAAATGCTAACTTCAGCCTGATAGCACTGAAAGCGAATGTCCCACCCTTCCTGCAGTCGCCGTCCAAAGCCACACCCCCTGAACACATATACGCTCACAGATATACGCTCCTACCAGAGACAACATTACTACAATAGGCTACATCAGCGGTTCCCAATTCCAGTCCGCAAGATGTACATTTAAATAGTATTTATTTACAGACATATTATGTCACACTTCACACTTCTCTATAAATTTCGTCTGTGTGTGAAGACGCTGCGCAGCGCAAATCCGTGAATGAATGTTCCGAAGTGAAGTAAACTTCAGCGGAATATGTTTGCATGCCTGGCCCCTTTCGACCTGTCTCTGTGGGCTTGTATAGCCGGCACAGTGCTGCTGGTGGGCACTCTGGTGTATCTCCTCAACTGGTTGAACCCTCCCAGACTGCCGATGGGCTCTGTCTCCTCCACAACCCTCTACAACTCCATGTGGTTTGTCTACGGCTCCTTCGTTCAACAGGGTGAGGTTGTGCGTGAGCGTATGATATGCTTTGTGTTGAAAGAAGAAAGGTGTAGGGATCATATCGATTGGAACACAGTTCATGCTCGTAGCTCACTTCTAGCGAGCTGGTTATCTGAATCGAGTATGTTAACTAAGCGAGACATGAAAAATATGCAGAGCGGGGGGACGCGAGGACTGGAATTGGGAACCGCTGGGCTACATCATGTGTCATTCACTGGTGAGAAAACTTTAAAAGCACTACAATACCAGGAAGGAAGATCGGGTTGTTGATGTTTGTCTGCCATTCTTGCTCTGTCTGCACAGCACGCGTGAACGCGCTGATGACTTATCCTGTCTGCGCGAACTGGGTGCGCAGAGGTATGCTAATACATAACTTGACAGGCAGATAGGAAAGCCAATTAAAATGCTCGGACCGAGCATTTTGATTGGACAAATATTTCTTGGTCCTACGCCTTCCACAGAATATATAAATACAGATAAATACATTTAGACCACTTAACTTAATGATTGCTATCGGGATGTGAAGAGACTTTCAACCAGCATAACAAAAAATGTTTCTGAAAACAATTACCTATTGCACCTTTAATTACCAGCAATATTTTGGCATGTTTTGCTACAGACTGTTTGTGAAAGCGCTAAGGCCAATTCCAGTGTTACGGATGTGACAATGTGAAATGGAGCTTCTGAGAGAAAGTACTAATTATAGCAAACCATGTGTATGCTTTTTTCTAAACCCCTGCAGATCTCGCTGCAGATTTGCTTTCTCATTTTAGATAGATTAACTTGCAGTATGTACAAAATGAACACATATTGCTTGTATGTACTCTGTGATTTCCAGAATCCAATAACAACAATACCTGCAGAATGAAAGTTTGGCTGTCCATAGAACAGACTTTGTTTGTGATTACTTGTGATTATTGTCTTTTTAGAGAAATATGGGCATGATTAGTTGTAAAAGCCTAAGCGGCTGTTCACACAGGAAATGTTCTCAATCTGTGCTTTTATTTAAGGTTCATATGTGCCATATAGATGTCCTTGACTATATACATTACACAGCTCTAAGTATATTGAACATGTTTGATATTTTGAGGTGTCTTTAGAACACATATTGTTTTCATTTGTCATGCATCTCCTATCAACGAGGCTCAAGTTTCTGCATAAATATGGTAGTGTGTGATTCTCAGTTGTTTAGTATACAATTCCCAATTTTTCTTACTAACCATTTAAAAAATTGGCAAATATACAATGTCTAGTGTTTTAACATCTGTTCTGATTTTAAACGTTGTGTCGTTTTGTTTGGTACTGATATTTTTAAATGCAAGAATGTGTCCTGTGAAAACAGCCAAGTAGATGGTGTATTAACATGACCATGCGAGATCCTTATTGAGAAGATAAAGTAAAAATTTATATCCCTATTTTTGAAACCATCAAACATGGCTTGTTTTATTATCATTGCACACCTTGTGTGGGGCATAAACAATAACATTTCCTTTAAAAGTTTTATTAGAAAACATTAATACAGTACAGTTGAGACCTAAACAAGGTTACGTTCCTTGGGTAAACACTTCATTATCCAATGGAAAGGTTGACATTTGCATGGAATTGTACTTAAACAAAAATCAGTGAATTTACATGAGCTGGTTATAATGATGATGATTATAATAAGACAGCCTAATTGCTCCCTTGTATCTGGGTCCATTTCTGTTCTAATTGCAATCTATGCTTCTTTTTGAAATGCGCTCATTATGGTGAGAGATCAGTTTATTAATGCGCTTGCATCAGACCACTGAACCGAGTTCGGTGTCTTTTTAGGCTGAAATTGTTTAGATGGAGCTGATTACATGCTGTGGAATAGGCTATGGCACCAGAATCAAACAGAGTTTATTTAAAAATATATACGCACAATTGTGCTGTGTGCTTACATGCATTCCCCCAACCACTTAAAACATCCCTATCATCCTTTGTCTTGCAGCCCTGTTTGATGTTTTGCAGAGAGCTGGTTGTACAAATACACCCAATCTCTAAAACAAGAGAGAAGGGAACGGGGAGAGAAGGGATGTAGCTGGAATGGCATAGCTAGAGTCGCTCTCTTTGATGAGTCACTTTCATCTCCCTCACAAAGACCTCTGCCTCTCTCCTCTGATGCTTCTTGACTTTTTGTTTTATATATCCCCCTTAAATAAATATCATTTTCACATTCATTTCTTTGCTGTGTCTTTCTGTATATCTTATACAGAGAGAATTAATGGCCATGAGGATTACATGTGAGCAATTTCATTGGGTTGGACCTTTGCAGTTCATATTAATATTAAAGGAACATTCTCAGTTCAAAGTCAGTTGGCTGGACTTCTGGCATAATGTAGATTACCACAAAAAAAATTATACCGTTGAATGTTAAAATACAAATACTCAGTTTTCACACATTTTTTTTAAACATCTTTTAAATCCAAGAAGATTTTCCAGAAATGTTTCTTTATCTGTGTGCGTTTTTTAAGTAAAAGGTGTAGATTTGTAATTAATGCCAAGCTCCCTGATGTCTTAAGGTTACTAAAGGAACCACATTAATTAACTGAGAAAAAGCATTTGTGCTGATCTTTGAAGCCGACCGCTGATCACTCTGTAACCTTTCTTGCATGTACTGTAGCTTTGGAATGAACTGTAATTCAAATTTTTTCCTTTTATAATGCCCTGTTATCTTTATAAGCACTTTAACTAACAACACTTATTACTGCACTGTATCACTATAGATCAGTGGTCACCAACCTTTTTAGGCCCAAGATCCCTGACCTCGGCCTTTATGAAAGACAAGATCTACCTATTGAAGAATTGATAGAAAAAGACATCCCAGATTGTGCTTCAAATTTGAGGCCTATAGATACTGCAACACCACACAGATGATGAGCTGTGCAAAATTTGACATCATCAGTATGTTTTATTAGAATCTTATGTTTCTTTATTAAATTCATATAAAGAATTGGCATGGGCAGCTACGGGAGGGCTTCCAAGGCTTAAGCCCCACATGTGTTTAGTAGAGCCCCGGAATTTTTTTTTATTATTATTATTTATTTATTTTTTATTTTTTTAATTGCCTTATGTTTCCCACGGTGTTTTCAAGCCCAGTCACAAATAAAATCATTTAAAGCTGCAATTTGTTCTGGAAATCACATATTTGTAATTGTACTTCTGCAGAAAAATGAAAGCTCATTTAAATTACTAATCAAGCCTTATGTTGTGTCAACAACCCCAAACACATTAATTAACTGAGAAAAAGCATTTGTGCTGATCTTTGAAGCCGACCGCTGATCACTCTGTAACCTTTCTTGCATGTACTGTAGCTTTGGAATGAACTGTAATTCAAATTTTTTCCTTTTATAATGCCCTGTTATCTTTATAAGCACTTTAACTAACAACACTTATTACTGCACTGTATCACTATAGATCAGTGGTCACCAACCTTTTTAGGCCCAAGATCCCTGACCTCGGCCTTTATGAAAGACAAGATCTACCTATTGAAGAATTGATAGAAAAAGACATCCCAGATTGTGCTTCAAATTTGAGGCCTTTTACTTAATTAGTGATGCGCTGGTCATAGCTGATTCAGAATTCAGATTTTATTTTCTTTCTTTTTTTTTAACTAGCAAATGGGATTCTGATACTGATACTGGTTTTTAAGCAAATTTATTTATTGGCTTTTTGCTTTATAATAAACAAACTGGCTTTAAACAAAAATATCTAGCCATTTGAAATTAGAGGCAACCACTGCATTTTAATCACGATCTGCACGGGCAGTTGTTTTTTAAAATCATTTAAAGCTGCAATTTGTTCTGGAAATCACATATTTGTAATTGTACTTCTGCAGAAAAATGAAAGCTCATTTAAATTACTAATCAAGCCTTATGTTGTGTCAACAACCCCAAAGAAATGTGTCGTTTTTTTTTTTTTTGCAAAACCTGCAAACTTTTAGAAAATCCAATCCTTATTTATGTCACAAGCATCCATTTTAACAGCCTGCTAAATTCTAAACAGTTAAAAGCACAACTTCTGAACCTTGGTCATACTGTATATAATGCTCACACTATAAAAGTTTATAATATTGGATAAATAATATTATAAATTATAATATTAAAAGCAGGTGTAACCTTTTTTTAAAGATTTATTTTTGTCCTTTTTTTTTACCTCATTCAGATAACATTTCTAGGTAAGGCAACAAGGCAACATTTCTACTTTTTTAAGTTTTTAAGTTTTTCATCTAATATTTTATTTTATTTCAGGTTTATTTAACTTACCAAAAGCGACACTACTCTGAAGCACAACCGAGTCGGAGTGCTGCCCACAAGGCTATCATCACTGACTAGGTGTGACATTGTTAACATTTACTATAAAATATGCCATATTTCAGTACTTCATCAAAGGATGGTCCCATAAGCATCCATAGACGTCTGGGCTATGTTCCGAATATCCTCTGACCCATTAGCATCCCTTAGGTTGGTTAGGTTTGGTACAACTAATAGTAGTGGTTTCTAAGGCATATACTTTCGTTAACATTTGGGCGCACACATTTTCTGCAGAAAATATAAAAAATCTATTTTTCTTCCACATAAAGTTTATCCACTGAAATAGGAAAGTCATGGTTATGTTTGATAGTAGATCTCAAGGGCGTTTTCTCTTGCGGTTCACAAGTCGTCACAGAGATGGGTTAATTCGAAGTGCTGCGGCATCAGAAGAGAATGAGGTAAAACAGACTACAGGGAGGTGGAAAAAAATAGAAAGAGGGATAGGTGACAGGTTCGATCATCCTACCGTTTGAGTGTCTTGCAATTAGATGAGTTTCTGTGGCACACCGATGCAAAACACAATTCAATATGTTCTCAGAAACACACACACAAACATTCGGTTCTCTCTCCATTCCCCTTGTTTTGTGTTCACACATCTGTTTAACTGGACCCCCACTCCTCAAACCAACCCTTACATGCATACACACATTAAAAAGTGTGGCATCACAATGAATATAAGGGCCACAGGCCCCTATCAGCGCTTTCATCTCGGCTCCTCTCTCTTATTCCTTTCATCTTCGTTCTGACTGAGCTCCCCCTCGTTCCACCATCAAGTCTGAAATATGAAAAGTGCATACTCACTCTCTTTTTTCAGCCGCGTCATACGTCAGTCTGGAGAGAGACATAATGGTTTTGAAGAACCCTGTTTTTGTCTGACACTTAGAAGAGAACAGAACAAGCTTTTTTTTCTTTTTCGTTCTCTTTTTTTTCCATACCACATGTCCTTTGCCTTATCGCTGACACACAGAGACCCAGCGCTGGGTTCCTCAGCAAGGCGCAGGATTTGCTCTGACTACCATTAGGTTTAATCTGTACAACCATGGGCAAACCAGCACACAAACACCCTCAATGGCTTGCGGGTCTTCGTCATTCCAGCATTTGAGCTTACAGACAGGTACTCACAGACGTGGACAGGAAAAGTCAAGCCCCAGATGACCCTTCAGTCAAAAATTAGGCAAACTGAGAAGACACATTGCAGGAACTGCATGAAATCCTGTCGCAAATATCACCCTCGAGGGGCTGCAAACTTTGAAATGTTTCAGAGGGGATTTTTTTTTTCTTCTTCTTCTTTTTCTCCAGGGGTCTTCAATTTTTTTCAGGCCAAGGACCCCCTGTTGGGTATTACATAAAACTGGGAGTTGCTTTTTAAGCCTGACCTAATAACATGCATTTAGTACCATATTAATGTATTTCCATATATTTTTAATGAATTTTACTATTATTTTAATGCATTCCAAATCCATTCAAATAATCTTTCAAATGCACAGCAATTAAAATATTTATTATATATTATTTATCTAGTATATTTTTAATCTATACACTGGCACACATTATAGTAAGTTTAAATTAAACAGAATTACTTAATTAACATGAAGTATTATGAACTAACAATTAACATTTTTTGTTAATTTAACAAAAATTAATTTAACAGTTAATGTTAATTTAAATATACTATAGTTCATTGTCAATTCGTGTTCATTCATAATACATTCATGCTGATTTATCCAACTTGGAATGTAAAATGTATTAGAAAATGTGGAAATTAGCATTAACCAACCTTAATTAAGTTGGTATTTTTCCATATTAGTTCATGATACTTATCGATACACTTTAATAATGATCGATATTTATACACTTTAATGTGGGAGGGACAATGAAACAGGTGACATTTATAAGGTCCCATTTGTTAACACTAATGCATAACTAACATTAACATTAACTAAAACTGAGCAATACATTTGTATAGTATTTATTAATCTGATAATATTAGTTAATAAAAAATACAACTGTTCATGTTAGCTTAGGTCCATTAAATAATATTAAACAGATACATCTTTGAATTTTACTGAAATGTTGAAATGTTGAAATTAACATTTAACTAAGAATAATAAATGATTTAGAATTATTTTTCATTGCACATTCATCTAGACTAATGTAGTTAACTTATGTTAACAAAAAAAGTGTCGTAAAGCATTAACATTTAGCTCTCTTAAACTTTTTTTTTTAAATGCATACTTTTAATTTTAAATCAAAAATTAGTTTCAGATCAAACAATAATTGGTGGACCTCCTGCTGTACCACTGCAGACCCGCTGTTGGAGACCCGGTCATTGAGCAACACATCGCCTCCGCTGACCTTATTCTTTCCTGCACATGGAACTGATTTCATCATCCTCCAACCCTACTGTGCATAAAGAAGAGATGTAATGCATGCAAAATTGGAGCATAACTCAGCACTATATAATTCATCGTGAATGTGTAAGGGAGATTAGTTTTTAATTTCAGACCTTGCTGCAAATCGCCACTGGGATCCGAGATGTAAGCCACCGCACAGCAGTGCTTCCACAGTACACAGCTCCACATGCTATAAGCATAAATATGCTTTCACACAAACAGAATCTGTGCGCACATACACTCTGCCTGATGTAGAACACTCATGAGACGCATGATAAAAGCTGTTTTACATGATATGTGCGAGTTCCCACCTTATTTGTTTCAATAATGTTACAGTAATCACTTTTTTTTGAGCTGAGGAAGAAGTGGGTATCACTTGTGCTTTGCTTACAGTCTTGTCACACCTCTCGTGTTCACATACCATGTAATCTTTTAAGCACTATTACGCAAGCTGTTGGAATAGCAACACAAGATTGCTAGTTAGTTACACTACTGTTCAAATGTTTGGGGTCGGTACAATTTTTATAAATGCTTTTAAAAGAAATCTCTTGTGCTCACCAAGGCTGCATTTAATTGCTCAGAAATACAGTGAAATCAGTAATAACTCTTTTCTGTGTTAATATATTTTAAAATGTAATTTATTCCTGTGATGGCAAAGCTGAATTTTCAGCAGCCATTACTCCAGTCTTCAGTTTCACATGATACTTCAGAAATTATTTTAATATGCTGATTTGGTACTTAAGAAACCTTTCTTATTATAATCAATGTTGAAAACAGTTATGTTGCTTAATGGTTTTTTTTTGTGGAAACCTTTGTAATATTTTATCAGGTTGATCAGTTTAATGTGTCCTTGCTGACACATTAAACTGATCAACCTGATCAAATATTACAAAAGCTTTTTTAATACATCTTATTGACCCAAAAGGTTTGAAAAGTAGCGTTTATTTTTGTTCTGGCAAAGAAAATAGTTCCAGACAAAGGCACAGCAGAATGTCAGTATGTGTGGAACAAAAACACTATGATTTAAATACCTCAAAAAGATGAATTGGTTCGATCTTTTTTATTTATTTATTTATTTATTTTTTTTTTTTTTTTTTTTTTTTTTTTTTTTTTTTTTTTTTTTGTGGAAACCTTTGTAATATTTTATCAGGTTGATCAGTTTAATGTGTCCTTGCTGACACATTAAACTGATCAACCTGATCAAATATTACAAAAGCTTTTTTAATACATCTTATTGACCCAAAAGGTTTGAAAAGTAGCGTTTATTTTTGTTCTGGCAAAGAAAATAGTTCCAGACAAAGGCACAGCAGAATGTCAGTATGTGTGGAACAAAAACACTATGATTTAAATACCTCAAAAAGATGAATTGGTTCGATCTTTTTTATTTATTTATTTATTTATTTTCTTTTTTTTTTTTTTTATTTTCATTTTTATGAACTAATCAAACAAATCGATTCACTAGAATGAAGCAGACTTTACAACTCTATATATGAGAGCAGGAGCAGTTAGTTGTGTGTGTTTGAATATTATCAGCTCAGCTGTGTTTGAGCACACTACACAATACTGCTTGTTACTAGAAAAGCTACTACTAATTACTTGAAAAACATCTGAACTACTTTTAATCTACTGAAAAATTAAGGTAAGTGTCGCTACTTTTTGTTTGTTTCTCCTCAGTATTGGTAAGGACACAAAATTGTTGCATATTCAGTATCAGCACACACACAACCCTACGGTTCTCTTCACTTGCAGTAGAGTCTCTTGTCAGGGCTGTTTCTTGTATAATTGGGGCAGATCTATTTCAAGTGGATACTGTTACACAGCTATGAGAGAATACAGTGGTGAGAAAAAAGATGAAAAGTGGAGAGCAGTTGACTGAAGCTGTTAGAGGGAGGAGAGACACAGGGAGCCCCACGCAGCCCATGCGAAAGATTACTCATTTCCAGCCTCACCTCACTTTTCTTCTTTCATTAGTCTGGCCCGTTTAGACAGGCCGAGAGGTGCCGAGCCCCTCGGCTGCGTGGAGTTGTAATTATTAGTGACACGCTCAGCCTGCCCCGCCTCCCCGCTGACCTAATCCAGAGGAGTGTGGTGGGGAGGGTCGACTCGACCTGTCACACTGTATGACCATAAACCCATCTCACCGCTGACATCTTATTTGTTTCACCTAATCAGACTGTGGGTGGCACTTCACAAAGGTGGCACACAGGGAGCAAGGGGGCATAATTAGTTATTTTGCCTTCCCCTCCTGACAAAAGAGACTGTCAGGTAGAAGGGTCACTTCCAATTCGTCTGTGTTTTAAGTTCAGAACTTATTGTTTTGTTGTTTTCTGGCTTTAAAAGCCTACCCAGATTACAATTTTGGGAATGTTAGTTTTTGGCTCTCAAAAAGTTCCTTGGACCTGTCTAATGACAGGTTTTTGCACAAACAAACGAACGAACAAATGAATAAAAATGTTTTAAATGTTTTAAATTCAAAACTTGTTGTTTTCTAGCCTTAAAAGCCTGCTGCTCATATTACTTCACAAGTTTTATTTCCCAGAATGTTCAGGGAATGTTACCAGAATAGACGTCCTAGCATTTCTGGCTTTAAAAGCCTACCCAGCTATACTGTATAAAAAAATTAAACATTTGAGGCTGTAAATAAAGATTATTGGAGTATGTTTTACAAGAGAGTGCTATTTCAGTGCTGTTTCTGTCTAATTATTTGTGAAATTTACTAGCAATTTCTGAGTGAAAATTGTTTCAAAGTAAATCCTACACCAACTTTTTTCAGTGTGACCATTTTTGGTTCCCCGAACATTGTGGAAATGTTTTTGGTTCTCAGAGAAGTTTCCTAAAACAGACATTCTAATGTTCTCTGTTGGGTAGCCAGGAAAGGTTTTTTTTTGTTTGTTTTTTAATACATAAATTCACTTTAGGTTTGTAGAATATTCTCTTAAAGTCGACAAAGATAATTAGCAAATAATGATTTTAAAAATCTTATCCAAGTAAACGTAAATAGGATTTTCCATTTAGGTTTGGAGAACATTCCCCTAACATTCATCTGAAGTTCTCTAAGAGTAAAATTTTTTTTTTAATCTTGTCAAAACAAATTTTTCAACTTTTTAAAAATGTACTATTATAAAATCAGCCTGTTCATGTATTCTGCATTTTATCTGGCCTGCCTCCGAGCTACTAAGAAGCTTACACGATCTTAATTAAATTTGCCATAAAGTATGTACAATTATGCAGTTCTCCTTAATGTAATATTTGAAACTCCGGCTCTCTTTACCTCTGTTTTTAATATATTTGATTTTTATTAAATTATGCCTATAAGCTGTGTAACATTGATTTATTTTACTGCAGTTTGAAATATCCATTACACTTGTGCCATGTCTGCTCTATAGCCTTGCCTTTAGTAACAAGCCACGCTCCATAGAAAGCCACATAGACACAATGATATATTCAATAGTCACTTTATATTATATTATATAGATGGATGACACCCATCTTTCATGACACCCATCTAAAATCGAAAGTAACTTTACTGCATGTCTTTGAGAAACAGGCAAACCATGGCTTCTCCTCATGCTAGTGTGAGCAGTATGTTGCAAAGTGCCACATAGTGAGTGCTGTAACATTAGCAAAGAACTTTTGAGGTTGTATGTTGTCTGAATGAGTCATGATCTGCGTGATCAAGATACGTGCATGAGAGAATACTCAGCGGCATACAGCTCTTGAGAAAAGAAGCGACGAGATTCTCACTGATGCACAGGTGCTCAGCTTTGCTGTGTATCTGACTCTGAATTCAAAAGAGATGTGGAAAGAAATATGAGATACTCAAACTGTGTAAATTATAAATGCTGTTAGTCTATTATGTTTACCTAGGCTGCGTTTACTTTATCAAAAATATAGTATAAAGTAATGTTGTGAAATATTACTATTATTTTTTTAAATATAATATATTCAAATATATTTTAAAATGTATTATTTCTGTGAGGGCAAAGCTGAATTTTCAGCATCATTACAGTTTTCAGTCTTCAGTGTCACATGAGCCCTCAGAAATCATTCTTATTATTATCAATGTTGAAAACAGTTGTGCAGCTTTATTTTTTTTTTCAGGATTCTTTGTTAAAAGTTCAAAAGATTAGCATTTATATTAAATATAATTAGTTTGTAACATTTTGAATGTCTTTACTGTCACTTTACTGTCACATCAATATAATGTGTCCTCGCTGATTAAATTATTAATTTATTTAAGAAAAAAAAAATTCTTATTGCCCCAAACATGCAAAGAGCTGGTCATCTGTTCATAGTCTCAATACGTATACCAAATGTTTAATCTGCCTGACCCTTTTAAAGTTCAGAGTCAGACCTCAGATGTGTAAGTGTACTATGTGTAAGTGTTACTGTCACAAACCATGAATTATTCACTGTATTTTATTTTAGTTGAAAGTGTATGCCATTGGCAAAACTGGCTCTTGATGAATTCTGTCACATCAGCACTGTGTGACTAAGTGAATTACATCCAAACACCATCCAGGAAGATTGAAAATGGTCAGTGACAGCTGGCCTTTCTAGATAGATAATTTATCTGTCAATCATCTATGCAATTATACTAGCGTTCACGCAGATGTGGGAGTGTAGAGTCAGACGAACTCAGCACTGCCTCTGTGCCTCCTTCTTAAAGGATCGTAAGCCCACCTCCACCGAGGGAGGACAGGAGCCTTTGTTTCATTCATGCTTCGCTTCACATAGCCTTTCCCAGGCTTGGCGCTTGCTGGAAGAGCTGGGCGTGTTTGCTGTAACCTTGGCCTTTTGAGTTCATAATTCATTCTGCCCAGCCAGAACATGAATGACACAAATGACTCATCATGATGAAATAATCAGCCACTCTAAATGAAAACTCTTTTGAAATTAATTCATGAGGCCCTGCATCCCCTGCCCTCCAGTTTCTGATTAAATAAAATGAGAAAAATTGACAGTGACAACGAGGGGATTAAATATTAACTGCACATCGACTGACAGCACAGACGCCTTGAACTTTAGGACACTGATTTGCACTGCCTTCTTAGGGGAAAAGCCCAAATAAGAATTTTGCTGAAATCTTTTAATACGACAGCTTCCACCGCACGCATTATGATAGACCTATAGAAAAAAATATTTGAATCTTTTTCTTTTCTAAGAATGGCTTAACTTGAAGTGCTGTAAAAAAAATTTTGGAAAAAAATATTATTTTAAGGTACTTTATGATATGTTGCCATACGGCAACAGCATACAATAGTGATTCATGAGGCCCTGCATCCCCTGCCCTCCAGTTTCTGATTAAATAAAATGAGAAAAATTGACAGTGACAACGAGGGGATTAAATATTAACTGCACATCGACTGACAGCACAGACGCCTTGAACTTTAGGACACTGATTTGCACTGCCTTCTTAGGGGAAAAGCCCAAATAAGAATTTTGCTGAAATCTTTTAATACGACAGCTTCCACCGTTCTCTTCAATAGATACTTTAAGGTCTCTAAGTCACAAATTGTTGCCTACAGTGCATCCAGTACAGATCTTTTATCTTTTATGGGTCAGTTAGTGTAAGATAACTTTGGAGGTTTTTTTTTTTTGGCAGTGTTTTAACTACCTTTTTAATGCCTTAAGCAATAGTTCACCCATTTTAAACCTATATGACTGACTTTAATCTGTGATGTTTTGAAAAGTGATTTTTTTTTTCATACATTGAAAGTCATTGGGGTCCAATGTTGTTTTAAGCAAATTTTTCGTCTATATATGTTAGATAAAAAAGCATAAATTACACTCAACTAAATTAGAAGCACGTGTGAAATGTACTATACAAATTAACTTGACGTGCCTTACCAATGCCTAACAATCAGAAACTGTGTTAAATAGAATTTGATATGCAAGTAAAAAAGGATCTGTACTAAAGCGTTTTTCTGCTTTACCACAGTAAAAGATGCAAATATAGTCATTGAAAGTGAACGAAAAAAAAAGAAATATTTAGAATCCCCTGCGAAAATGTGTGAGAGAAGATTTGGGAAAAGAAAATTTAAAAAAAAGAGATTCCATGTTCAGTGGAATAACTCATGGAATATTGTTAAATTAGTTTGAATCCAAATGTTTTAATTTAAATGCTAACCTTTTTCTTTCTAAATAAAGCGTTGTACTAAACTTGTGTCGTAATATTCAACTAAAACAGCCTTCACATACAAAAAAAAAATTGTGTTATACTACCATATGTGGTACTTGGCCAAGTTGTCAAGATGAACAATTGCATGTAATATAAAAATGAATAAATTTATACAACAGTTCTTTCTGGTTCTCGAATCTGATTGACTGAGAGCCTTTTCCAGGTGTGCAATATTCTAGTGATAACAGCACTCCAAACATTTATATCACTCTGCTTGCAGTATTTCTCACAGCGAGTGTCATGGCGGCCGGTCAAATCCACTATATTTTTTTATAAATAATACTGTTTTGTGTCACGGAATGTAGTTTTAAGATATTTTTGGGTGAGAATGTAGTTGATTAGAATTCAAATATGTTTTTTTTGTTAATAAAGATAACGTCTATTTGAAAATTTTCTTCAATGTTTTCGGAGATGTGAGTTCCAGGGTGTCAGCAGGCGTTCAGCGCTCATTAACCTCACCTCTATAGTGGTTAAACATGAGATACAATTTGTTTTGGGAAAATCTAACGGGCAGTCTTTAATCTCATGAATCTATCATTTGTTCCAGAGCAAATAGTTTTGGCTGATGGCAAAGTCTCATAACATTATTTTTAATATAATTGTAATGCTGTATATCGAGCGCTACATTTGTACTTTTGACTAAACTGCCTAGCAACCTTTATGATGGCTGTTGTTGTTTTTTAAATATTATCATTCTTAAATAATATTTTATATAAATAATAGTAGTATTTAATTATAGTATTTAGTACTGAGAAACGGTGTGTGTTCGTGATGGTGAATTTAGATACATTATTCCACCATTAGATGGCGACAAGAGACTGTCTTTGTGAGTGAGTCAGCAGTAAAGACTTTTATATTGAAAGAGACTGAAACAGGCTTGTAAACAAGGAAGATACTTTTACTTTCAACAACACCTTGTAAGACGCAGCCAACAAATGCACTGAGCAGTGCCGTCATCTGAAATCACCCTTAACAGATGGAAGGATAGTATGACAAAGATATCGCTTTCTTCAGCGGACATTCAAACTAATGTTTTATTGTGAATATGAGATTGAGTTGAAGAATGAATGCTGTATCAGATGCAGGTAATCACACTCGCTCAGTCCATCTCTCTCTCATAATACCCTACATCAGGGCTCTCCAAACTCGGTCCTGGAGGGCCGGTGCCCTGCAGAGTTTAGCTCCAACTTGTCTTAACACACCTGCCTGGAAGTTTCTAGCATGCCTAGTAAGACTTTGATTAGCTGGTTCAGGTGTGTTTAATTAGGGTTCGAGCTAAACTTTGCAGGACACCAGCCCTCCAGGACCGAGTTTGAAGACCCTTGCTCTACATAATACAGTGAGCTTTTAATACAGTAATACAATAAGCTTTTAATGAAGCAACTCAATGTTCCTCGATACTAGATCTAAAGTAATGTTTTCGAATTAGTAAAAGAGACTTGGGCTCAGCTGTTAAACTGTTAAACATTTCTTTTTATGTTCCACAGAAGGCGAGATGAAGGTGGGTAAAAGATGACATAATTATTTTGGGGTGAACTAGTTTGCAATTTCTTCACCACTAGCAGCACTAAATGCAAATGCAAAAATAATGGCTGTCCAAAAAATTGTCTTCCATAATTTGGACAAACATTTAGTCCCACCTTACTTATAGTTAACTCTGCACATGAAACTAGAACAGGAGAAAATGTTCTAGAGAAAATATGTATCACAGAGAAACTTTAAAAAATGTGTTGGACAGCTTGTTATATATGCTAAAGATCTTTATGGTGTCTGAGGCACTGTGAGATCCAGCATTACAGCAGTGCATGAAGCTTTTATTGGCATATAATTTATTTTTCTAGTGGACTGCATGTCTGCTGGCTCCTGTTTTCCCAGTCACATGTCTCTGCCAGAGCTGATTGGAATGCTCTTGCAAACTGAGCAATGTTGAAAGCACCACAGAGCCACAGTGTTTACACTTTTCAGGGAAATCAGCCTGCTAATGACTTACTTAATGTCTCTGCACATTAGACTCTGGTAGGAAGTACTTTAACATTGAAAAAATAAAACAGCATTTTTAAAGGACCTTTACAGAGCTTTTACACCAAGTTTTTCTTTGTGACATTGACAGGTGGTCATTTTTTATGCCATTTCAAGCTGGTGAAAAGTACTGCTTCATTTGCCAAAGGTACACTCAAGCATAGAATTGTGCAATGACAGCAAAGGAGGAGCCTGGGCATGCCCAAAATCCAGGCCATCTCTATGTTTATTTAGAGCATTTATAAATCACAAGATAAAAGAGAATTAACGCTAGGCTTTTATATGGGTCCCTGTGGACTAGTATAGAGAAAATGCCCCTAAAAAATAAACAAACAGCTTGGTTGATGGGTTTTGTGGCTTTTTCAGCATACATTAACACCTTTCCCATCTGTATTAAACACAATGCCAATGTTTCTCCTCAAGTGGGAAAATGAAGTAATTTTTCTTGTCGGTACAGACTCTGAAATTATATCACATTTATTGATTCTGAAAATGAGAAACAAACCAGTGGAAGTAGAGTATCTGCTGAATCAGTCGTTCTTTCCTTAAAAGATTATTTCATTCTGCTGAAGTCATCAAAAAGTGAAAGAAAATTAGTGGGGGGGGGGGAGGTTTCTCTCCAATTTCAGATATTTGTATGCAGCTTCTGAGTAAACTGACGTCCTCTACATCTTTTTTAGAGAACTTCAATGACTTTTGATGAAAAGCAAGAGTGAGAGCATTTGTCCATAATGTAATTCACAGCCAATGCTCTCAACTGTGCTTTTTTTAAGACAAAGCTCCAGATGACTCGTCTCACATCCTCACGTCAGAGATGTGCATAATATCACACTAGATTATCTGGTTTGTTGTAGCCATGCATTATGTATTGCATCTCTTTCCTGAGTACCCACTACATGCATTGAAAGAGATCTCTCTGTGAAAGCTCACTTGTTTTTCCATGCATTTCAATGTCTGTTTCTGTCAAGTGCCTATGCCTTTATATCGCAGCATCCCTTTATTCTCAAAATCATATAATTCCAAGCGAAGACAGAAATTCTGAAATTGCAATTTCATGAGAATATTAATTTAATGAGAAAAAAATGTGAGGAAAAAAATGTGACTTCATTTGGAAACAAAAGACATCTCTTAATATTTTTATTTTATTTTCGCAAACAGGAGCTTCTATTTAAATGTGGTTTTTATGGCTTTGTTGTTTTAGCTTATAAGCAACAGATATATGAGATATTAAATGCTTGTCATATTTCAGGTCAGATCGCAATGTTTGTCAAAATATGATTTATTTATTTTTTAGGCCTAGTTTTCACAAGTTTTTGAAAACTTACATATTGTCATCAATGCTGTTTAAGTATTATTTATATACTATTTATTTTTTCAATTAGCTATTATTTTTATATTTTCAGTTTTCATTTTAATTTTTTTAATTAAATTAAGTGGTAGTAATTCTGTATTGTTTGTGTTCTTGTTTTGTATTCTTGTATTGTTTAAGTTAAGTTTGTTTAATTTTTATATGTGCTTTTGTCATTTTTATTTGTTCTTTTTAATATTTCTATATACCATTTATTTATTTGTTTGTTTGTTTGTTTTTTTGTTGTTTTATACAAAAATTTGAAATTTTGCCTTGACAATTCAAAGTTTAAGTTTTTCATCTAATTTATATTTTAATTTATTTCAGCTTTATTTAAATGATATCCCTTTAAAGCCCTGTTCAACTCATATCTGAAGGTGTTACATCACAATGTATATGTACAGTGGGTATAGAAAAGAATCACCCCCTTTAAAATAATCACATTTTGTTGCTTTGCAGCCTGAAATAAAGACGGACACAGTTTTTGTTTTATCCAGCTGTATTTACTCAGTGCAACTTATAAAGATAAAACACCAACTTATAAGAAAAATAAAAAATAAAAAAACAGAATCACTGAATTGGAAAAAAGGATCATCCCCTTGTGTCAGTATTTTGTTGAACCACCTTTTGCTTTAGAGGGCAGCAGATTTTCCTCAAGAATTTGACGGTATTTTGCCCCATCCATTTTTCCTTCTATCCTGACAAGTGCTCCAGTCCCTGCTTCAGAGAACATGCACACAATGACCACTCTTTCTCATCAATTCCTGCAGCTGCTTCAGAGTTGCTGTAGGCCTCTTGATAGCCTCTCTGACCAGTTTCCTCCTGGCTCTTTCATCCAGTTTGGAGCGACGTCCTGAACCAGGGAGGGTGTGTGTTGCACCAAATCCTTCCACTTCTTAATAATAGACTTCACTGTGCTTCTAGGAATTATGTGTGCTATTGAGAAGGTGATTAGCAACACTTGATTGAGTTTACAAGTCAGTTTTAGGAGGGGGTGATCCTTTTTCCAACTCAGTGATTCAGTTTTTTTTTTCTGACATATATAAAAAATATATATATTTTTTGTTATTAAAAAAAAACTGTCTCCGTCTTCATTTCAGTCTTGATTATTTTAAAGGGGAGTGATTATTTTCAAAACCAACTTATGATGTTAAAAAAACAAAACAAATAAAAAAAAAATATATATATATATATATATATATATGGGCATGTAGAGAAACACCCCCATAACAGGATATTACCACCTCCATGCTTTACTGTAGGAATGCTGTTATTTAGATGGTGAGCTGTATTGGATTTCCGCCAGACATATTGTTTGGTGTGGAGGCCAAATAATTAAATTTTAGTCTCATCTGCCTCAGAATTTTCAAAGTGTGTTTTGGCAAAGCTCAGTCGTGACTGCATGTGGCCCTTCTTGAGTAGTGTATTGTTTCTTGCAACCCTCCCATGCAAGCCACATTTGTGAGAATTTGTGATACTGACATATATAAAAAATATATATATTTTTTGTTATTAAAAAAAAACTGTCTCCGTCTTCATTTCAGTCTTGATTATTTTAAAGGGGAGTGATTATTTTCAAAACCAACTTATGATGTTAAAAAAACAAAACAAATTAAAAAAAATTTTTTTTTTTTTTAAATATATATGGGCATGTTCTACATATTCTGAGGCACAATAACAGTAATGATAATGTTCCTTGACATAAATGTCTTTGGTACAGACTTAGAAACGGCTTAAATATGAAATTCATGTTCTCTGAGGTGCTAGTCTACTGTTGTAACTGAGCTGGATGACTATATCACTCCTGACAGTTTGCGTGGGTTAGCAGGTCAGCCATGTGTTTAGTAAACAGCCGTGTCTAGATGTGAATGCTGTAACCTAACCATGAAGGAATTCTTACTTGAATAAGGTCAGATTTAGACTTGTCATCATATTAAAATACAGCCTAGAACATATTTAATTATAGTCTAAGCTCATTACAAAGTCTGTAACAGCACATATAGCCACACACTGGTGACTCAGTAATTATGCAAACACTTTCAAGTAGCCAAATCATGCACAAAGGGTGTTTGCATGTGTGCATTTTATCTATCAAGGGGGCAACAGAAGGCAAACAACCCACAAGTTGACTTCTACTGTGTGAAGTACGTTATGATACACTCCTACAATATCTAATGGAATTAAATCACATTATGAGCTCTCATATGGGATTACATATGGATTACTCAAGAAAATGTGCAGTGGATTCAAGTCGTCAATTTATAGACAGGCATCTTTGTGGGGCGTTTCATTAGCATAGTTCCAGGCTGAGGCGGTGGCACACTGGAGAATCTGTTTTAAAGCTTCATTTTCCATTTTATTACACATCTTTAGGAGAAACAGAGATGATTTTATTATTTTGTGTGTGTGTGTGTGTGTGTGTGTGTGTGTGTGTGTGTGTGTGTGCGTG
>NW_015650363.1:897389-937015 GCF_001515625.1 Sinocyclocheilus rhinocerous
TGTGTGTGTGTGCGTGTGTGTGTGTGTGTGTGTGTGTGTGTGTGAAAGAAGAACATTTATATCTGTCTGGCCCTTTCCAGTATCTTTGTAATATCCTGGATAAAACATAAGTTATTGGGGAGTACAAATGTAAACTTAATGCACTCTAACATAACATTCAACTAGATTTTGGCCTGCTCGGCTGGTGAAACAGTGATTTAGCTCTGAAAAGACAAAGCTATTGTGCACGATTTGCACAGATTGAACTTGACACATGCTGCGTTTTGCGTTACATGCAGTACTATCATAATTACAATACCTCCTAGCAAATCATGCAGATTTACTAGGTATGTGGGTGTACATACATATTTCATGATTACATGTGTGTGTACATCTGTGTGCGTGTATATGTGCCCTTAGGTCAGCATTTAACTTGAAGCAAAGTTGACAGTCGAGCCTTTCGAAAGCAAGCAATTTTACATGATCTAGTGAGGACCTCTGTATCCAATTTCTAAAGTAGATATGATATTTAAGAAAGTTTTATTTGTGTTTTCGTTGTTGTTGTTGTTGTTGTTGTTTTTTCTTCTATTTCTTTTGTTTTGCTTTGTTTTGTTCCCAAAGTTTAGTTTTTCAGCTCAAAAAGAAGTCATACAGAAAGTTATGACAATGTGTCCTCACACCAATGTAGTGTAAAAAAAATAAAAATAAATGACAGCCAGATATGACAAGATTAAAAAAAAATGTGGCCACTTTTAGACAATGTTAAGGGTGGATAAGGGAACATGGAAAGCAGTTTGTGTGTAGCATTTTGGCTCTTCAGACAACAGAATTTCTAAAGCACTTTCTCTCATTCTGACATGCATCGTGAACACGTCCATCTGTTCAGGGTTCCCAATGCTTCCCTTGACACAAAACCATTTATTTATATCAAAATGAAATTTGAAGCATCAGATGTTGTAAAACGGCGAGCTATAGTAATACACATATATTTTGATTGGGAAAACATGCATTCATGTTTCTATTCTGTTTGTATTCATATAGAAAATTGCTGAGTAATCTTTTCTAAACCAGTGTTTTTGACTTTTTTTTTTTCAGTTAAAACATTTCTTAGAACTTCTTTAAAAAATGTATGTATATATATATATATGTATATATCTTATTATATATATTATATATAAAACATTACTAAAAGTCTTTATATTTGTTTTTAAATTCTTAAAAATGTTTAGTCAAAAACAATTTTTTAAATATTTATATATTTTAAATAAATTACTTTTGAAATGACTTTTTTTTTTACTTAAAAAAATGTAAACGTTATTTTTCTTTTTTTTTTCTTTTTTTTTGCATTTATATTCTTAGCATTTTTTTAGTCGGGGAAAAAACTATTTGCCAATGATTTTAAAATAAATAAATAAATAATAATTCTTGCTGGAAAACAAGACTGAAAATACTTGAGAGAATACTTAAGTGAATTAATGAAATCCTATTTGACTAGCGAGTACTGCCGTTGGCAAGATGGCTTTGAGATGGTACATGTTGGCAAGTTCTCTCTGAAAATATTGTTCCGTTGGGGGGCGTACTGTCCGCCTAAGCTCTCCTTCTTTGCCCTTTTATCTTCTACCCGTGTGTATATGTTTCTCGCACCATATGTCTGAACCCAGCATGCTAGCTTTGCTATCTCGTAAGCTGTGGCTAAGGAGATGTGTTCGGAGGTGCACCTCGTGGTTTATTTACTTTTATTTTGATGATTTACAGTGTGAACGTTTCAGAGTGGCTGCGTGCTGCGATAGCAACTCGGCACTCAGGGTTGCACTTCAGAACGTTAAACTGTGTGCAAATTGATGGCAATATTTGCCAGCGAGCCTCATAATGGGATAGTTGATGGCTTAAATAAATAGCAGTCATATACTGTACACACACACATATATATTTTCACACACCCAAACCTGGCAGGTCTGGTGTGGTGAAAGGGGAATAAAGGTGACATGCTGCAAGGAGCCGCGCTCCAGCGAAACGAGTAACATGTTTTTCCTTAAGTTATTTATCGCCAGAGTGCTTTTGGAAAGAAAGGAAATAAATAAATAAACTAACAGCTCTCATCAGAAGCTACAATCTCCAGCTCTCAAGGTGCTGCAGAGATTTAAGGCTTTACAAGGTAGCAATGTATAAACCTATGAATGTTCAGCACCAGTGGTTTCAAAGGGCTTATTTGAAGTTGCTTTAACTGCTGAGAAACGACGAACCGGAGAGGTAAATTTTCAGATGGCTCTGAAGAAGCCAGAGTTTTCAAAACAGGGAGAGAGAAAAAAAGAAAGTAAAAAACAAGAATTTTTAACAACCTTATTTCACCCTTTTTTCAAGAACATTTCAGACCAAAGACATTTTTGTCTTTTGAACTTTTTTTTGTTGTGTATAAACCATGAAAAGACTACAGAGATTTACATCTTATCAACAACAACATAAATCTGGGACTGTTTGAAGTTTTTCCTTAAATCTGCTAATTTGGAAAAACGATTTTTTTTTCTCACTTAAAGATTAATGTGTGTAGTTTCTGTGCCACAAGCGAGATTAAACAGAATGTGCGGGGTAGGGGGGGATTTATTAACATTTTCAGATATCTCTTATTTTTACATTTTTGGTTTGAATTTTATGTGCTCATTTTTATTTTTTTTATATTTCTATATATAGGTAATTTATTTTTATTTTAGTTTTTGTAATTTTACAACTTTCCAAGGCAACATTTACAATTTTCATTTAAGTTTTTCAGTTATATTTTATTTCAGCTTACTTTCAATTACTGAAAACTATTTTTTTATGATTTTAGTTTCAGTTAACAATATCAGCACTTTCTTTAATCATTCCGGGAGCATTTTCTTAACATGTAATAATAAATATTAATGATGTAGTGATTATATATTAATTCATCCAACGATTAATGTTCATATTCTTATTGTGATCATAATGTCTTAATACTAGGATTTGTTCAGTGTTAAACAGTAAAAGTCAGCAGGCAAGTGCTTCGTATCCCATCCGTCAAGATGTTTGGAAAGAAACCTTGTGACATTCTTGGCCTTCTTCAGCCTCTCTAGTAGAGTGTTGACGAGATGTGTATGCACTCATCCTCAGCTATATTTACAAGGCTTCTAACAGCCATGAAGGGCCCTTGACTGTTTCATGGCAACTTGGGCCACTTGGGAATCCACTTAATTCGGAGTGTTCTGGTTGCTCAGATCCTGCTACTGGGAATCAGAGTCCAAGCACACAGCACCAAAGTTATTTGACACTTTGAACATCTACAGAACCTTGAACATATGACATTTTCATGCAATTTTTTGATTGGATAACAAATTATATGCAATTATTTCTTAAAAATAACTATATAAGAACAGTAAAAGTTTTTTTTGCACAACATGCACAAACATCTCAGACACTACAGAGACACATTCCCTCTTTACAAGCTTTTTGTCTCCCTCATACATGCATTGTCTCTGTTTCTGTCTCTCAGTAGGTGCTAGCTCACAGCGAGGGGTTGAGAGGAGTGTGTAGCCCCTGGCCTGCTGCTGAATCAAAAGCAAGCAGCGAGAAACCTGCTGGAAATGGGGCTTGCTGATTTGATGTGCGTGGCAGGGCTGCTTTGAACCCCAGTTGCTGGGTGTGCAGATAAAAGCTACATTACCGTCCTGCTCATTTTCTAAAGATCAACATCCCGCAGCCACAGAGAATGGCATGCAATCAGCCTGCGCTAAAGCACCGACATGCCACGATTCTATACTCATTGCCAATCATATCTGATAACAGTAGCCTGTTCTCTGGCAGCCCTACCTCCTACTAATGTTCTGCTTACTGCCGGTCACATTTCAGCGCAGATCATTAACAGTGCAGGACTGAACATTCTTCATCAACATGGCCTTTGGCAGGGATTCACAAACTTTTCTGTCAGCTGAACCCCTTTGACCTAAAATATTTCCTTTAAAAAATCCCCTGAGGTTTTAAGTTAGTATTTCAATAATTCAACTTCATTTGAATGTTACGGTCCCAATGTAGGTTAATGTTCATATGTATAAAATTACTAAAATATAATTAAATAAATAAAATATTTCTTCATCTTGTTTTATTGTACATCTTTATGATTTAATTAGTTAGCTTTTTATCAACTCATAAACCCCCTGCAGTTCCCTCACAAATGTATTATACAATTTATTATATAAATTTATACAAAATGTATTGAAAAGTTTACTCTGGTTCAAGCAAACTTAATGGATTACATTAACAGTTTGTTTGCTTGTTTGTTTATAATTTAATTCAAAACAATTAGGGCTTCAAAATCTAATTAATAATCAAGATTAACTAATCGTAAAAAAAAGTGTTGACTACTGAATTTTTCCCTGCATCACAGTTGTGTGCATGAATGCAATGGCCAATCAGAGCTGTTTGATTTAGATTATAATTTAATTTATTTGTTCATTTGATTACATTTTCTAAATTATAGATTATAATCAGTGATTACAACTAGTTCAAATCAGCATCATTTTAACAAATGATTTAAGTTTCATGTTTTAATTTTCACTTCTGTTTGCAGTAGCACACAAAAACACATTTTGAAGAAATGTCACCTGACATTCTAAAAGAAGCTTTAGAATCCAAATGACGTAATGTGATATTGCATGCTTATAATGTAGATGGTGTAACACCCGATTTCTCTGACCTGAGAAATTGAGGATGCTATGATCAACAAGGTGTTGACATGGTGTAAATAAGAGGTTTATTCTGCAACATGGCCGGCTTTGTTGATTATAATGAGAGTTCAGAAGTCAGGGCTCAAATAGCTGCTCTGTGTGAACGTACAGCGTCAGTGATAATGCCATAGTCACATTGCTTGCTTTTGGTTTATGATTTTTTCAAAATTTGAATAACACTTTTGTATTTAATGGTAAGATGTAGTTCAGGATCACAGGTTTCATCTTGTTTTGGATGTGGGCAGAGAATACGACATGCCGTTTTTCTGTGTTTCTGTCATAATCGTTCAGCCCTACTCTCCCCTAGTCAATCTTGTATTTGTATTTGAAATAGTCATATACTCAACCTCTGCTATGCTGCATCGTGCACAGAGACACATTTTTGGGTTTGTATCTTTACACGCCACACAATCTTTCGGGAGGTTGTTTGAAGTTGACTTTTCCGTCTCGCTTCATCTCATAGAATTATTTTAGCATAAAATGTTCTGATTAATCCTTAGCACAGTATTTTGACACTTTTGCCTTTCCCTTTCTGCAGCTTAGCATTGCTCACATATCCATACAAGTATGAGATTGGGCTCTTTATAACTTTAGATCCTTACTTTTTTATATATCATTACAGTAATAGTTCCCTAAGGGGTAACTTCAAACTTCAAATTTAGCTGGCCTCCTGTAGCTGTGTTCAGTCTCATTTATATAAAGTCTCAGACTCATTATTTTGTACATTCATGTGCTTTAGCAAGCTCCAAGCCAGAGTTGCTGCACCAGTATGAGCACTTATCTAAAAACAGTTTTTTTTTCCTTAACTGTAGTTAGAGAAAATAGTTTTCCTTCATTTATCCTACTTACTTCTGTAACATATTTGTTTCAGGATATCAGAAGTACTGTAGATTACAAACCTCTGTTATATCTCCTATCTTCACTCAAATTTATATTTCATTGCAGTACCAACCGGATTCTACCATCATCTTCGTTTTGAAGCGCTGTTGAATATGTAAATGAGCTTTTTAGTTGATTGCCTTGATTTTGAACAGATGTTCTCACTAAGAACTCTTACAGATGTTGGTTTTGTTTGTGTGATTATTTTTCAGTTCACAGATGCATATGAAGATAATCAGTCAAAATTGCAGCCTCATTTTATTTAGGAACTAAAGTTTCATTATTCAGTAGGGGGGGGGTTCTGCCTGAGGGATGCATGTACTTTTTACATAAAAACTAAAATCTGATGGTCATTTACTGTAACTGAGCTGTCTGATAACAGGCTGCCAAACCACAAAAAGCTTTTATCATCTGTAATAATTTTTTCTGTCTTTTTTTGTCATGTAGTTTTATATTGTTAACATATCACTGAGTTCCTTGAAAGGGCTGATAAATAAAATATATATTTCATTTCAAGGTATTCATTCTGTACTTTTTGTATGTTTGGACAATGGGCATCTTGCCGAATGCCACTCTTGACCGTGAAGAACATAAAAAGCTTACTTGAATAAGCTAAAATTCATTTGGATAGACCTGTTGAGTTCTGGAAGAATTTATTGTTTATTGGTTAGAAAGAATAAAATAAATAAAAGATTCTGCATAAAATGTGACTTTTGGGGCTTGAATAATTTTGTGCATAAATGTTTAGAGCCTATTCTGATCTATCTATCTATCTATTAGGGCTGAACGATTAATTGCATTTGCGATAATATCGCGATATGAAAAAAACAGGATTTTTTTAATCGCAGAGGCTTTTTCAAGCGCAGAGGCGATTACACTCGGTCACGTGACACGCGAGAGTAAAGAGGTGTGTTCGATTTAAAGAGCGATCAGTGTATGACATCAAAGTACAGCGAGAGAAAGCACGATATGAAAAAAACACGATTTTTTTAATCGCAGAGGCTTTTTCAAGCGCAGAGGCGATTACACTCGGTCACGTGACACGCGAGAGTAAAGAGGTGTGTTCGATTTAAAGAGCGATCAGTGTATGACATCAAAGTACAGCGAGAGAAAGCATAAGGAGATGTCTGCTCTCTTATAGCTCTCGCAGTACTTTGATGACACACACCCATCGGTCTAAGCAGCGCTGCTTCAAGTCGAATACATCTAAGCAGTCTTCAGAGGAGAAAAGCAGAAAAATAAAATAAATAAAACAGTAAACAGCCAAAGGACGTAACTTAGAATGGGAGATGGATCGGTTTGTGAAAGGGAAGAGAAAAGCCATAGATGAAGTCGCACGACAGACCCAGGCAGGTGCTGGTCATTCAAACAATATTGGAAAAAAAAATCGCAATTAGATTATTTTCCAAAATCGTCCAGCTCTACTATCTATCTATCTATCTATCTATCCATTTTTCAACAACTTTACATTCTTGGAATCATTCAAATGTGTATTAATAAACTTTCTATAATAGTTTACTGATGACTTTGTGGAATTATTTTCACAAAACTTTGTTCTCTGCAGCAAAAATGTCTTGCAAGGGGCTTGATTAATTTAGATAGATAGATAGATAGATAGATAGATAGATAGATAGATAGAATCAGAGTATTCACTGACATTTGCTTAAACTGAAGTCCAAAATCTCTGAGGTTTACATAGCAGATGAAGGAAGCGGTGCCCTTTAAATAGGACACTCCCAAAACTTAAAGTCTGATAACCCAAGAATTATGATTATAAGAAATGTGTGGGCCAACTTGTTCTCGTGAACTTGTTTGCTGATATTAAAATTGCAAAAAGTTTATGTGGCGCAGAGAGTACACAGCCTGTGGGACGTATGTATGTGAGTCATCTAAAAACTTTATTTAATAAGACAGCTCATCTCGGTGGACCCCCTACAGGAAGAGTGTTGTCAGATACCTTATTGAGTGCTGAAATGCTTGGCACTTACCACACAAAGCTGGAATGATACGGGAAGCCACAGGATAGATGAGACTAATTTTTTCTAACAGTTTTCAGTGTAGCTGCAAGCCTTGAATTGTGCAGATCCATCATTATTGTGGTGTGCGGTACTTTTAGAGGAGCCGCTGTCTTTTCTGGCTGTTGAATTAACAGGAATCTGAAACGCAGACTGAACAGATGTGCTTTTGCACTGACTGTGGTGACTGGGGAAATGTAGATTTGACATTACAATTGATGGCCTTTTTTGTCTGACTCAAAGTGAGTTTTTTTTTTCCATCGTTAAAGTCTCAGTTGTTTGGATCTTGCACACCCGGATACCTCCATTTGTTTCCAGTCTGTCAGAGTACTGCACTACTAAAGATGAAGCCCTTTTTATTCAAATTACATACAGAAATATACTGTAACGATGCATTTTACAATACATTTGGAAGGAGACAACCATGACATATTATTTCTTGTTATTATATTTTATTTCACTGAGGAGATGTTGACCATGTTTACAATGCAACCCAAAAAAAAACATTCATCAGTATTTTTGTCCTGTTTTTCAGTAAAAAAAAAAGAAAAACTAAGCATCCAAGATATCATATATATTTATATGTAAACATTTAATTGTCTGATATATTTTCTGTGTACACTTTTATAGAGAATGAGAGCGCCAGAGAGAGAGAGAATTTAGATTTTATATAGAATATGTATAAAATTTTTAACATATTACATATATTTTTTATACATTTTTAAATACATTTTTATGTATATACTTTTAAAGAGAGAGAGTGAGAGACAGTGAATATGGATGTAATATACATTATTAAATATGTATTATAAAATTTTAAACCTTTAAACATATTCAATATATATATTATCTCATTAAATATACAAACATAATTAGAGAATATATCTTGAATTAAGTTTTGAATCACAATTTACTTGCCCATTTATTTATTTATTTATTTATTTTATTTTTAGTCATTCATTCAAATTTAACAAAACTGGGACCAGAATGACTCTTTTAATCCATCATATGATGAACTAAACTAGGTTTGGCTGCCAAATTTATATTTTTTTTATTATATTTTAAAAGCTCACACGTATGATGTAATTTCAAAGATGGCACAATCATCAGCTTTATTTGTTTGCTCTTTTCTTCTGTTCCTCTACAGGTGGTGAGGTGCCCTACACGACTTTGGCTACAAGGATGATGATGGGGGTTTGGTGGCTCTTTGCTCTGATAGTCATCTCCTCCTACACGGCAAATCTGGCTGCTTTCCTCACCATCTCCCGCATCGAGAACTCCATTCAGTGAGTGCACACATTTATTGTGTTTGTATAGGAACAGTATTAATTGAGCAGTATTCTTCAAGTATAAACATCTCTCGTGTTCTTAGGCTACAATTAAATAAATAATCTAAAAAAATATTCAAATCAGATTGTGTCTAATATAGTCCAGACACAAACTGACAAACCGTGTGTACATAAATACTCATGAGACCTCAACACATAGTTTCATAGTGCTCAGACTCTTGCTTCACAAATCACTGTGTGTGTGTGTGTGTGTGTGTGTGTGTGTGTGCGCACCTACCTTACAATTTTTGGTGGACAAATTTGTACCCAGAATTTAGTTAAACCTGACACTGTGTGTGTGTGTGCAGGGGCGGACTTACCCATTATGCAAAGGTAGGCGACTGCCTTGGGCCCCCAAAAGCCAAGGGCCCCCTAAAATGCTTTTCATATGGTACCGAATACTGAAATTTTGGTACCGTGACAACACTACCCAGAAGCGAGTTGTGAACCTGACATTGCGCGTGTGTGTGTAGAATATCTCCTGGGGGCATGCAAACTCCCTGTTTTAATTTCCTGTAGCACAAATTAGATCTATCGTTCCAGTGAGAATGATGTCAGACAGCTCTGAACCAGTGATTCATTTAACCGCCTGGTTGAGTGCACAGAGACAGACAGAAAACAGTGCTTTTTTCCATTTTGAAAAGGTGATTTTTGAAGTGTATTTCTAAAGTAAATTTAATTTGAGATGAGGTGGTACATTTTAAACCAGAGCGGCTGCTGCTCTTCCTGTTATGAAGATCATGGCCTTCTATTATTAGTATTCAGAAGTCAGGAATATGTTGTTTCTAATAATACTAGTAAAAAACACTTTATTTATGTGACGGGTGGGTGTATAATTGGTGACGAATCTTGTCAAGCATCAAAAAACAACAAATTCTGAATGTTATATGAGAGTATAACTTTACCATTTGAAACAGACTCAAATTATGTCACTTCCTATTAGTTTTAGGTGGTGGTGGTTTAAGTGTAGATCAGAATAAGAACAAAGGTGAATTATCCTGTTTTGATTTAGAATTATTGTTTTATTATTTATTATTATTTGTTTTATTTTAAATAGTTTATTTAACTAGCTATATCAATTAGTTCATTTTATGTCATATGTAATGTTTTTTTTTTTGAGGATCATATTTGATTTATCAGGCTTTTCGGGCTCATACAGTATGATATAGAATATGGAATATAGGGGGGGGGGGAAACATAATACAATGATGATTGAGAGATGCGCAAATTAACGTTCCTCAAAACCCTGATACATCATATTTCATACTCAAATTTTAACGTTTCTTTAAAAAAAATAAAGTTGATTCATTCCAGTAAGTGTTCATCTTTAAATATTGATTAAATATCTTTAAATATATAACAATATACAAAGTTATCTTGGTAACGCTTTACAATAAGGTTCCATTAGTTAATGTTAGTTAATGTATTAGCTAACATGAACAAATAATGAACAATATATTTATTAGAGTATTTATTCATCTCTGTTAATGTTAGTTAACGAAAATACAGTCGTTCATTGTCAGGTCATGTTAATTCACAGTGCATAAACTAATGTTAACAAGCACAACTTTTGATTTTAATAATGCATTAGTAAATGTTGAAATTAACATTAACTAAGATTAATAAATGCTGTAGAAGTATCGTTCATGCTTCGTTCATGTTAACTATAGTTAACTAACGTTAACTAATGAACCTTATTGTAAAGTGTTACCATTATCTTATATTTACTTTATAAAAATCTTTATAAAATTGACTTAAAAAAAATATTTCACACAGAAAGCTGTGACAACCTGAAGGTGAACACTTTTAGAATTATGTGAGGTCTTTTACTTTGGTTTAAAAAAGTCCACGTGCCTCATAACAACCTCAAGGCCTCTCAGGACAGGCTTACAGGGACGGACGGCCTCCAGGGCGGTACCCGTTCCGGGACCCATGGCGGATCAGGCAGCGTGGACGTGGGAACTGGAGCCCTCCTTCGGCAGGACATGGGAACTGGAGCCCTTTCTGTGCCAGACTCGGGGACTGGAGCCCTCTCTGGGCTAAACTCGGGGACTGGAACCCTCTCTGGTCTAAACTCGGGGACTGGAACCCTCTCTGGTCTAAACTCGGGGACTAGAGCCCACTCTGGGCTAAACTCGGGGACTGGAACCCTCTCTGGGCTAGACTCAGGGACAGGAACCCTCTCTGGGCTAAACTCGGGGACAGGAGCCCTCCTTGAGCTAGATTCGGGGGCTGGAACCCACACTGGAGCGGGCTCTGGGGCTGGAGCCGACACTGGAGCGAGCTCTGGGGCTGAAACCGACACTGGGGCGAGCTTAGGGACTAGAACCAACCGCCTTTTCCTCCTTAGATTCCTAGTTAGGTTCGGGGTGAAAGGCGTGGTCGGCGGACTTGACACTGGAGCGGCCGGCGGGCTTGAGTATGCCGCGGCCGGCGGACTTGTCTGAGAAACGGGCGGCGGGCTTGACTTCGGAGCAGCCGGCGGGCTTGAATGAGGAACAGCCGGCGGGCTTGACTTAGGAACGGCCGGAGGGCTGGTTCTGGCTCGGGGCCGGACTCTCTCCAGACACCGGAGGATCCCTTCCCTCCAGCTTAGTCCCGTGGTGTCTGGAAGGTCCACAGGGCAATGGTAATTGGCCCCGTGCCAGAACAAAGAGTTGATGGGGGCGTCATCTAATGCCGTCGTTGTGGCTAGCCCGCAGAACTCCCAGGAATACTCAACGAAGGGGAGATCTCTACAGGCTAGCGCAATGAAGCGTGCCGCAATCTCCATAATCAGCAAAGGAGCAAAGAAAAACTTTCAAAACGGAAAACAAACATGGGGAGAAGGGGCGCCGCTTACTTTTTGTTTTGTTCCGGTATTCTGTCACGTTTGCTACTGTGAGGGAGCGTGGAGCGAGGAACGAGGAGACGTGGAGTACATCAACAAGGAGAATTTAATAATATCAAGGGAACCAGGAAAACACACGTAGCAGAGGAGGTTGACATAAACAATACCGGACAGAGAACTCAAAACAGTAAACACTTTAAATACACATGACTAGAGGATGGGATGACGAGACACACCTGGAACTAATGAAACAATAATTAAACATAAGGGAAAACTGGGTCATGGAACACGTGGGGAGCAAAACACAAATCACGGAACAGAGTCTGACACAGTCATAGAGTTTACTGAGTTTTGAAATAACGTGTGCTCTGTGATTTATAGTGCCTCACATGTGGTTAATCAAATTCAACGATGACTAGCAGTGATAGAGTTAATTGTGCTTGTAACAATCCTCGGTTCCTTTATCATATAACCATGTAGGCGATTTGGGGAGGGGGCATTACTAGGGAAAATGAGAGTATTTAGTATTTATTTTCTCAAGATCTCAGTTTGTTTTTCTTTGCATTAGATTATCATTAATGAGCTTGTGCTTAGATCGCTTAATTCTAGCTCTATGCACCTAATTAGGATTTCCATAAATTTAAATGTATTATCTTTTAATGTGTAGACGATGGCAGGGTCATTGCAGAAATAATTACAGCCTAAACTCTGCACCCAGGGGTCTGTTGTATTTAAAATACACAATTCAGTCAGGATGAGCTGAAAGATTTATGAGACCAACTGGGTGTTGGGCTGAGTTCACAATTACATAGTTTTGTCTTGAGAGGAGATTCATTACTTAATAGGTTTAAAGTCGGTATAGTTTATTTAGTATCATATTCTTTTGTTGCAGTGAGAATTTTAAGCCAGACGGATAGGGACCAAAAGGAGGAGCATTAGTTCATCAGTCTCTTTTTATCGACTTTACTGATCCTAACCCAGTGTTAATTAAATCAGGGCAACATCAACTTATCGACAACTCTCACTTACCCCACATAGCTCTTAACCAGTAAACACAAAATCTATACATTCACTCGTTTTATTCATCTGGCTGGTCCTCAAGGAATTCAGACGAACGCTGTGTACTTATTTGATATCGAATGCATTTGTGTGAAACTTTTTCAGCGCGTCTGAATTCTGAGGTAAGTATCAAAAGCACGAATCAATGCCCGCAGTGAGAATTTTAAGCCAGACGGATAGGGGACCAAAAGGAGGAGCATTAGTTCATCAGTCTCTTTTTATCGACTTTACTGATCCTAACCCAGTGTTAATTAAATCAGGGCAACATCAACTTATCGACAACTCTCACTTACCCCACATAGCTCTTAACCAGTAAACACAAAATCTATAAATTCGCTTGTTTCATTCATCAGGTTGGTCCTCGAGGAATTCAGTTGAAAGCTTTGTTCTTATTTGATATCGAATGCATTTATGTGAAACTTTTTCAGCATGGCTGAATTCTGAGGTAAGTATCAAAAGCACTAATCAATGCCTGCAGAGTAAACTATAACTGTGAAAACTTTTTTAGTTTTGTTTTACATTATGCACATGCTGGCACCATGATGGCCCGGCTTCAGCTGTAGACGTTTAGAGAAAGGATTTATCATCTTGTGAGTGAGGAAAACACTTCAGATGGATGCTGTTTGTGCTGATTGCCATTGTTTTGAATGATTTGCAAGACTGTGCCACTGATTTGCTGGATGTAATACAGCATAGCAAAAAAAGAAACACATCACTGATGTTCACTTTTATCCCAAAACAGCATGAAAATGCCATCCAGTTTGCTTTTTTTAACAGAGGAAAGTAATAAACACTGTACGGCAGCCTTAATGGTTGAATCTACATTACAATGTGCCCTTGAGAGGAAGCGGGTTTGAATATTCATGCATATTGTTAAATCGGTTTAGAAGTATAAAAATGGTTTAGGAAACAGATTGTACAGTGCGGCTCCACACGTCCATCTGTGAAGGTGGGCCAGGCTACAGGCTTCTCGAGATTTGTTTTTTTCTGCACTCAGTTTGCCAGCCATGCCAGTTTGCCTGCGGTCTGGCTAGTCACAGTCACTCGGTGCCATAGATGACAGTTTTCCTGGGCAAAGCAAAGAGATCAGCTAAGCATTTGAATGCCGCCAGATGGTCACCTATAAAGGGTGTGAAAAAGCGTATACACAGATAGATTGCTGTTATTGAGGCTAACTGAATTTTGCAGGAACAAGAACACATTGCTGCATTGCAAATGTTCCGCTAGTATTACAAATTACAGAAATGGATTTAACTGCAGTCAACTGAATCTATAAATATTGCAATCTAGGGCAAATCTACAACTGTGAGTCTACTTGTTCAACACTGACCCTGTTTGAAGATCCCATTTTCTGGCTTTTAGTGCATGTTATTTAACTGTGAAGTCATCTATATGCTAGTGTACTCATAAACGTAGATGGATGCAGTTCTTCTCTTTCAGGAAAACAAACCTATTGAAGACTCATCCTGCACTACACAGATTTCTCGAATCAGATGCTCACCAGAGTGAGAATGTCCTCACTAATACCACCTGCACCTGTCTAGAAAGATTTTTTTTCACCTTTTTTCACATATATAAATACAATACAAACAGTAATTGTGAAAATAACTGTAAAAAGTAATTTGTTCATGTGATGGCAAAGCAGAATTTTCTGCATCATTCCTCCAGTCTTCAGTGTCACATGATCCACCAGAAATCATTCTTATATGCTGATTTTTTTGCTCAAGAAACATTTCTTATTATTGTCGATGTTGAAAACACTATGCTGTTTAATAGTTGATACAGTTTTTGTCAAAATTCTTTGATGAATATAAAGTTCACAGGAAAAGCGTTAATTTGAAAGAAAATTTGTATAACATTATAAGTGTCTTCAGAAGTTTGTAACATGCTTATCCGATAGGGTTTATGTATATGCTTTATTTTTTTTAAGGTTAACTGTTTTTTTCTAAGCCATTGTTAGATTCCAGTGTACACCCCGCCCCTCTCTTCTGTGGAAGAGCAAACACGATTCGCAAAGAATCATAAAAAATAAAAAGAGTGTTGGCACCGATAGCCTTGCGGGCAGCGTGCCGACATACAGTGCCACTGCGCTTCGGGTGTCCTGTGTTTGAATCCTGACTCTAGGACCATTCCTGATGAACAATGGGTACTGATCCATCCTTGAGTTTTAACTTTTTAACAAAACCTGCCTTGAATTGTCCCTCATTCAGAAAGCCAAATGTAATCAGTTACATTACTTTAATAAAGTAATTGAAAAGTTACACTACTTATTACATTTTAAGTAGGGTAACTTGTAATCTGTAACCTATTACATTTCCAAAGTAACCTTCCCAACACTGGTCACAGACCGGACCTGCATTCCTCAGTAGTCCTGCAGCGGTGCTTTATAGTACTGCAGTGTACTCAAGGGGTCATTTTTATGGCAATTCTCTATGCAAATGACACTCGACACATACTCATAATTTTTAGGGAGGGGCGGGGATTAAGTGGCGAGATTAATTGGGAGCAATAAAAGATTAACATTTGTGGGCAAGTTCATTAAACCTTCAAAGGGTGCTCGCGGAGTTAAGTACTAGAAGAAGATGACAGCTGTCTGATGTAATAATATTTGATTAATTAGAGGTCAGTCCAGCTGTCTGCTGGAATCTCAATGGCACCAACCCACGCTTTCTGCTGTCATTGACGTGCTGCTCAAATGTATAGAAATATTGTTATAGAGCTGGTCATGTTGAATATTAACACAGTGCAAAAGCACTAATTTGTATCATTATCAGTTTTCTAAATGAAGTGAGACTTAATTAAACACTCTGATGAACTGCAGAGAAGGCTTTGTCTTTATTGTGTTTTCCAATTATTTGCTTAATATAAATATTACTGCAGGGAATTATTGTCCCTTGGTTGGCTTACTTTTAATTAGATGTAAGATATTAACACAAATTGCTGAATAAACAGTATTCGACATAACATGCGTGGGTGAGCGTGCTGGATGGATTTATACTCACTTACACTGGTACAATTAAGCTCAAACGTGTGGGTATTTATATATCCAGACTGTAGACTGCAAATAATATTTTAATCGTTAAATTATTACGCCCCCAGGCATCAACCCAATAATGTTGTTTCTCAATATTTTAGATTGTAATATGTTTCATTGTTCCCCTCCAGGTCTCTGCAGGATTTGGCTAAGCAGACAGACTTGCCATACGGCACGGTTCTGGACTCCGCCGTCTACGACCAGGTCCGCAGTAAAGGCATGAACCCTTTCGAGAGGGACCCGATGTACTCGCAGATGTGGAGGATGATCAACCGGACAGGAGGAGCTGAAAACAACGTGGAGGAATCGAAAGAAGGCATCCGGAAGGTAGGGTGCTCCGGGCGCTATGACTGCCGCCACCGTTTATCTAATTACAGTGCTTAACTAAGCAACGGTTTGTGAAGATAGCACTAATGTTTTCTGAATAGAGATATCAAAGCAAAAATGCGCTAATGCGGCTTAATGGTGCTTGAGTTATGAGTGATTTAACTCTCAAAATTCCCCCACTGAATTCCCATACTAATTAGGTGCGGGTTAATGCCTTATTTGTTAACCCACGATTTTTTATTCCTCTCTTCCAAGCGTGTTTTCATTTGGAATTTTAAACGAGCTTGAACACTGCAATTAAAAAGGCTGGTAGGAGAGTGAAGTATGAAGGCAGAGAGTCTGTGCAGCCTTCAGATCTTGTGAGAATACTAAAGAGTAAATGGCTGACTAGAGTGTTTTGTTAATGTGATATCATCTCACAGGTGTTCAGTTAAATATTGTATGACAAGGTGACACCTCTGTCTTACACTCCTTCAGCCTCTCCTTCCTTTGCCTCTTCTGTTTCACCTGCCTGTCTTCCTCTGTGGCATGTAGGCTTCAGAGCGCCCCCTAGTGACTGACTCCTGGAGTTTCTCTCAGTATTTATGACCACAACATGATTTACATTTCAGCCATTTAACAGATGCTTTTACCCAAAAGTAATTTTATAAAAAGTGCTTCAGCTTTATGATGCTGGTTAGATTATTGACAGCAGATTGTAGCCATGAAAATCTTGAAACTAATAAACAAGCCAACATGATATAATTTTTTTCTAAGTAAAATAGTATTTTTGCAAACAATTGTGCATGGAAATGTTTACTCTTTTAATGTTTTGACTACGTGAAAAATTATTTTAACATTTTAGTTTAAAATGCTGTTAAACTTGCTTTATTTTTTTTTAAATGATTATTTTGGGTAATCCTTCAATTGGCATGATTACAGGAATATTAAAGGAATAGTCCAGCCCAAAAAAATTAAATTCTGTCGTTTTTTGCTCGCCCTCATGTTGTTCAAAATCTGTCTGACTGGCTTTCTTCTGTGGAACACAAAAGAAGATATTTTGAAGAATGTCGATAACCAAACCGTTTTGGTTCCTATTGCCTTCCGTTGTATGAGCAAAAAATACACTATATGTCAATAGGAACAAAATGCTTTTGTTACCAGCATTCAAATATCTTCCTTTGTGTTACGCAGAAAAAATTCAGTCATACAGGTTTGGAATGACAAGAGGGCAAATACATGATAACAGAGTTTTCATTTTTAGGTGAACTATATCTTTAAAGGGATAAAGGGATCTTTCAGACGAATCCAATCAGAGTTATATTAAAAAATGTCCTGGCTCTTCCAAGATTTATAATGGCAGTGAATGGGTGTAGTCCAATCCATCATAAAAAGTGTCCCACACCGCTCCGGGGGGCTTTCTGAAGCAAATCGATGTATTTTTTGTAAGAAAAAGATCCATATTTAAAACTGTATAAACAGAAATCTCTAGCTTCCGCTAACTGTCGTACACACGTTCACAATAAAATGACGTTCTGGTGGATGACATAGGATGTAGGCATAGCGTAAGTTCCAGTGAGAAGTGTCTAACGCGGAAGAGCAGAGGAGAGAGCAAAACAAAACACCGGTCACGAATTAGAAGTACAAAACGAGGATTTGTAAAGAAAAATGTCTGAGGATTTCGATATAAGCCGAGTGGAGACTGGTTTTCCTTTGCTAAACAAAAGACACTTGGCTTCCTTTGCTCCTGTAAACAAAATCTTGATTCTCGTGAGACTGCATATTCCCACCGGAGCTTACGCTACATCCTACGTCATCCGCTGGAATGCCACTCTCTCATGAACGCGCATACGACAGTTAGCGGAAGCTAGAGATTACTGTTTATAAAAGTTTTAAATATGGATAATTTTCTTACAAAAACGCATCGATTCGCTTCAGGAAGCCTTTATTCACCCCCCTCTTACCGGAGCCGTGTGGGACACTTTTTTATGATGGATGCGCTTTATTGGACTTCTTTTGGACTATTGAAAAATAACACCTATTCACTGCCATTATAAAGCTTGGAAGAGCCAGGACATTTTTTAATATACCTCCAATTGTATTCGTCTGAAAGAAGAAAGTTATATACAATACAACTAGGATGGCTTGAGGGTGAGTAAATCATGGGGTAATTTTCATTTCTGGGTGAACTATCACTTTAATGCTCCAACAACATTTAAAATATTGTATAAATCTGTAGAGGTGAAACAGTTTTGTGTGCAAGTATGTGTGTTGTTAAATGCAATATTGAGTTAAAAAAAAATTCCATTCCCAACAGAGACAATGTTGACTTTTTGGCACATACTTTTTATGTGCAGAAAACAGAATAAAAACAACGATCTTAAAATAAATCATGAACTGACTTTTGGCAAATAGATGCACATATTGTACTCTACAACTATAAAGTGTTTCAGAATACACAACAAACAACAAGTGGAGAATAGTAGCAGATTCTTAGTAACAGAAGCCTTTCTGCCTTTCTCACATTTTCTCTTGTCATTTATTACATAAATAGCCTTGCAGACTCTTTGCAAGCACAGGCAAATGTTCTTCTCATAATTATCAGCCAAAAAGTAAGTTCTGTAACCATTTACTTGACTTTCTTCCATGGAACAACAAAGGAGACATGCATTTAGCAGAATGTCTGAACTTTTATATTGCATACAGTGAAAATGAATGGGGAACAGGTGCTGTCAAGCTAAAATATTACCATAAATTAGCCCATATAACTTATTTAAAGTCCTCTGAAACCATACAATAGCTTTTTGTTTTGGTCAACTGAATGCCTGGTATTGAAAATATTGCTTTAAAATTATATAGAAAAGAGCAGCTTGGATATTCTTCTGTAGATAAGTAGATGTGTTCTGTGGATTAAATAAAAGTAATAAAGGTTTGAAACAACATGATAGTAAGTAAATGATGATGAATTTAATTTTGGGGTGAACTATCCCTTTAAAGAATCAAAGAACAGCCGCAGGATTCATTGTGTAACAGCAGGACTTGTCGCAGCTTGTGAGATCCATAATAAAGGAGTATCTGGTACACTGGACAAACATCTGCTCTGATTTTCCCAGCAAATATTTATGATGTTTATTCTCAATTGTATTCATCTCTTCTCTGAGCTAGTCATGTGCTAATGCTGAGAGCCCCTGTTTGTCTCATTTTTCAATAATAGGAGCAGACTGGGAATTTCATTTCACTGATAAGGATGATGCTTTCATAATTCATGAGCAGAGCATACAAGATTTCTATTTTTTATGGCACATTTTCACCTACATTGCAAAACATTAATAAGTTAACTCAAGATTAAAAGTCTTATAAAGTGTAAAAAATGAGGTGTCCCTAGAACTGAAGTTCTAGAAAGCAACCATTTGCATGGATTTTTTTTCTTCTTTGAATTGAATTGATGTCCTTAATAATTATTTTAAGTAAATGACTTGACTAAACTTAGAATATCAAGTTGTCATGACTGTCCTCATGGTGACAATTATCTTTTTTATTTTGAGTAACTATATGGAGAAAAAAAACTTTTATCAAGTCACTACATTAACTTAAAAAGGCTCTGTTCTAGTTGTTGTTGTTGTTTTTTTACATTGTTTTAATTTGTTCAGTATTAAAGAATCTCCACAAAGCTACTATAATCAAGTACTGCACATTGTTGTGTTTTCATTTTTTCAGTATACTATAACCTTTCTGAATATTTTCCAGTGACATTGCATCCTTTTCCTGAAATGATTTGATCTTAAGCAAAGTCATATTACAACAGTAGTGTTTTCCTGTCCACGACTAGTAAATCATCTCCAGCAAACGTGGATGTATGAAGGAGGCTTTCGTCTGGAAACTGTAGAACTCGCAGAAGGACATGAGATGGTCTGCGTCCTAGGAAGACATTTTTCAGGTCATGAGATAAGATATCCCCATTATGTCTAGCTCAGTACCCACCGGAGGAGAATTTTGTACATAGACCATTAGTTGAAATCAAAACATGATGGAAAGAGGGGAGCAGGAGGGGTGTGGAGAAGGAGAGAGAGAGGTGCCTTTGACTGCAAACAAGGGAGTCGATATAAGCCAGCACTAAAAGGATTTCAATCATATTTCACCATTCACAGTCTTCATTATCCAAGGCTTATTTGGCCAGCATGTCCATCGCCCAAAAGAGACAGGAAGAAGCAACTGAGGGCAAGATGCAGCAGAGAGAGTGAAGAAGACTCAGGCACAGAGGAAGGTAGAAGAAAGGAGGAGGTAGATGTGAAGAAAAAGTAAACAGGGAGTTGACGCAGAAATGAAAGTTCTGTCGTTATTTATTCACCGTCATGTCGTTCCAAACCTTTATGACTTCTCTTACTTGTTGCTATTTTCTGTCACATTACAACGAACAGCTACTGAAGCTTTCAAGCTCCAAAAAGGACACAAAATCACAATGAACGTGTCTTAAAATTGTATATGACTCGTGCAATATTTGCTAAATATATACACTACTGTTCGAAAGTTTGTGGTCGGTAAGAATGTTTTTGAAAGATCTCTTGTGTTTATCAAGGCTGCATTTCTTTGATTAAAAATACAGTTAAAACAGTAAAATTGTGAAATATTGTTACACTTTAAAATAACTATTCTTTATTGTAATATATTTTAAAATGTAATTTATTCCTATTATTAGAAAGCTGAATTTTCAGCAGCCATTACTAGCCATTACCAGTCTTCAGTGTCACATGAGTCTTCAGAAGTCATTCTAATATGTTGATTTGGTGCTCAAAAAAACTTGTTTTATTATTATCAATGCTGAAAAACAAATGTGCTGCCTAATATTTTTGTAGAAACTGTGATAGATGTTTGTTTGTTTTTCAGAATTCTTTGATGAATAAAACATTTATTTGAAAAAGATTTTTATTTAACATAAATGTTTTTATTTTCAATCAATTTAATGCATTCTTGCAGTATTTTTTTTCCTCATATGGCTTCATATATATTCAGACCAGTTTTGTCAACCATATTGAATGGCTTCAGATGATATGAAATATTTTGCATGTGTTCTTTTTGAAAGCTTGAAAGCTTCAGTCTCTTTTCATTGTACGGTAATTAAATGGAAAAGAGCAACCAACACTTTTTGTTGTTGTTTTCCACAGATGAAAGTCAGTCATATGGATTTGAAATGATCAGAGCGTGGGTCAGTGATGACAAAATATTCATATTTCTGTAAAATAGTTTTTAGTGAATTCTTGTTATAGAGGGCATCTAATGATCTTTCCATCGTTCATTCTTCCCTACCCAGATTCACACAAACGCACTATACAAAGAGCCGCTCTCCTCTCATTACACAAATACTTATTTATCATTTCATTCTCAGCTTGCTCATTAGCGTGTTGTCACATCGAACAGCACAAAACAGTGCAGTGCATGTGGGAAGTCGGATGGTGATTGTTTAGAAAGCGTAATGATGAGATTTGACTCATCACCAGCTGAGGCAACGTGAACGCATGAGGAGGCCTGCTCTATGGGAAAGATTAAAACTCTTTTAACACCTGCTTGGCACGTTTGAGAAATTTCCACGAAGATCAAAAAGAGCTGCGGTGTTTGCGTAGAACTGTGTTTAGAGTCACGCCGCTCATCATGTGCACCTGCTCACCACTTATCACAAGAAATTGCTGTTGTTGATTTGCAGATATTTAGGCCTTTGGGTAATAGCAGCATGAATGTGTTTGTGTCAATCTCATTTTTATAAGAAACTTTTATTAGCTGCATTAAACTCTAATTTAGATCCAAAACACAGTACTGTGCAGTAAGAGAATGCTTAGTGGTTATTTGTTAAAGGGGCTTTCAAACTGGCAGTGATTTAATTGGTGCATATTAATCGAAAGTGATTAAAAAGGTCACCGAAACTCTGCTGTTGGTAACATGAAAGGTGTCAGATCTCTAAATATGTTTGAAAAAGTTTGATTTCAGTTGGACTAAAACAATCTTTATAAAACAATTTTGTCCAACTAAAATCATAGCTTTGTTGCTGCACATTATTGTCAGTGTGGTCGGCTCTTAAAGGGATAGTACACCCAAAAATGAAAATTCTGGGGGGGAATTGTGAAATTTGTGAAATTACAATGAAAATGTATTCTATTTTAATACATTTTAAAATGATTTTTTTAAGCAGCCAAAACTTCAGTGTTTTGTTTTATGATCCTTCAGAAATCATTCTAATCTGCTGATCTGGTGCTCCAGAAACACTTATTATTATTATCAATGTCAAAACAATGGTGCTGCTTAAATTGTTTTATGTTTTATTTATATATTATATTATTATTTTTTTCAGGATGAATAAGACGTTCAAAAGAACAGCATTTATTTGAAATATATTTTGTAACATTATAAAGATGCTGTTACTTTTGATCAATTTAATGTGTCCTTGCTGAATAAAAGTAGCAATTTGTTAAAACAAACGTCTCGGTTACGTATGGTAACCCTCGTTCCCTGAAGGAGGGAACGGAGACGTCACGTCGGATGACCGACGAATTGGGATCTCGCTTAGAGAGACCAATCTACTTCGAGTGTAAACTAAACGAGCCAATGCACATTGGCATGCGATTATTGCATCCAGCTGCCGCTGATCACAGCGTGAGTATAAGTAGGCAGCAGATGCAGCGCATATTCAGGTTTTCGCTGAGGAGCCAAGCCGGTGACCCGGCCGCTCAGCGGTGGTACAGGAGCTGTGGCGACGGGACGTGACGTCTCGTAAGGGTTACCATACGTAACTGAGACGTTCCCTTTCAGTCGGTCACTCTCGACGTCACGTCGGATGACCGACGAATTGGGATCCTCACAAAGGGCCACAGGTACTGCCCCTTCCAGTGTCCTGTGGAAGCCACCTGCGCCCCTACTTTTTGGCGTAGGCCAGGGCCTGCACAAGAGGACCAGCTACTGCTACTATGGCACTACCCACTGAGTAAGACTGGATAACACTGGGAAAACGTACCCGTTCTACTTGGAACAGGGACGTTACGGAAGCTCCAACCTTCCCGAAGGAGGTTTCGGAAGCAAATACACATATGAACATTCCTTAGGTGCATATGGAAGAATGGAGGTGATTCAACCCTCTTGGAATGGCAGAAGTCTGCCGGGGAAACACGGGGCTCTTTCGCTTGCCACCAGGTTTGGCGGGGGCCTGGACGGGCGGGTCGGCTGCCCTGCGACCGGCTCCATGGCGCAGCTTAGCTGGAGGCCGCGGGAGCGTGGCGGTGGCAGACTGATGGCCTCAGTCTGCTTTGGTCAGCGGAGAACTGCTGGGCAAAGTTCTCCACCGTGTCGCCGAAAGGCCGGCCTGGGACACGGGGGCGTTCAAGAATCGTGTCTTGGATTGTGAATCGCCGACAGCTCTAGATATTTAGCATGCCAAATATTTCGCGGGCGTCGGCGACGCATCGGTGATTCCCTCAGATCGCGTCTTTGATCATTCACACTGCGTGATTGTCACTCGCGTGAACGAGCACCGATTTGCCTCCGATGTCGGGCATTTGTCGGCGATTTCGCAAAACCTGTCGGCGAGTGAAAAATCGGGCTAAAATCGTGCAGTGTGAACTCGGCATAAGCGAGATCCCAATTCGTCGTGCCGTCGAGAGTGACCGACTGAAAGGGAACAAAAAATCTTACTGACCCTGAACAAATTTAGCTTAACATATAAACTCTTATTTGCTTGTTTGATGTAATAAAACATGTATTAGTCCTTATACTACAGTAACACTTCTCCACTCGCAACACTGAGAGACAGAGAGAGAAATCTAAAGACAGTGCAGAAAAAAAGAGCTTTTGACACCAAAATAGGAAGTGAGAGAGGAGATAGTGTAGGAAATGTGGAAGGGAGGATAATTGAGACTGGACATCACAGGTAAGATACAAATAGAGGAGGAGGAAAGTGAGAATGAAAGTGCTGCTTTAACCGGAATTAGCTGAGACTTATCTTCTTCCTCCTGATAGATTTAGGAGCATTGTTGCTAGGCATCTGACGGAATGAGCTGGTGTTATAGCTTCAAGAGAAGGGGCGGACCGGGGAGACACACAGAATAACCCAAAGAGAGAGGATAAGTGTTCAGAAAAGATAAGAGGATTGCAAAAAAAATAAAATAAGAGAAGAGGTGGCTCTAATTGTGAAGCTGTATTTAAGGGGTCTGATATGTATATGACTTCGCTGTGCACCCGTATCCATGTACAGCAATTTGATGAGCGAAACTGAAATTAAAATAAGAGCAAATTGAGGAGGCTTGATCTAAAAGGAAATTAGGCCCCATTATCTGTCTCAACATGGGGAAAGGAACTAAGCTCTGAGTGTTGAATCCACTTGGCAGGACATCTGTCTGCATCAAGAAGATCTTTTACAAAACACTTTTTACTCCTCACGACATATTTCAGCCTCTCTTCACTCCCTGTGCGTCTGGCGTTTTGCGAGGAAACTTGCTAAATGCTGTTAGCGATAACAAAACAGACTCAAACCCAGATTCGCTATGGGACCTCAGGGGTATACAGTGCTGATGTCATGCAGTCAAGAGATTTTTCTGAGCATGTCCTTACATGTTCCATATGGCACTTACAGAATGCTGCAGATTGAATGAAAGTCATGTCAGAATGCAGGTATATACTGGCCAAGTGCACATGAACGTAGGAATTCACTGAATTGCAATGCAAAGAAATTCAACTCAGGTAATTGATTCTGGGAAGTGGTCTACAAAAGGTTTTTGTGTTAATATGATGACATATATTAACTAATTACAAATTATATCTATCTGTCTCTAAGGCCTATAAACCTTCAAATTTCAAGGCTTATTAAAATGTTAAAAGTCAGGGCAATTTATGTAGATTTCTTTAATGAAGGAAGATCCTTCAGTGTGCTGCAAAATTCAGGACTTTTTTTTTTTTTCATCTTTTTTGGAGACTTGTAGTGCAGTTATAGTTTAAATTGCTAAAACATCTATGACTTGAGTTACCTGCGCAGCACGCTTATGCACTTCATGATTTAGAGTTGTTTAATTCAGTTTTTATGAGATCAGATGCCTCAAACAGGAGGAATTTCTTCGCAAATCTCCGGAGCTCTGTTCCAATCATGTTTGATGGCATGCTGCTACGCTAAAAACGCAGTCTAGTAAGCATGAAATGATTGCACATATAACTCAAAAAAATATATTCTTTATATTTTGTGAATGAAATGTACATTTACAATTGTCATTTCTCTCACCTCATCTGCCATATTGAATTTATTCATTTACCGAGCTTGTTGTAATGCATTATATGGAGGATATGCAATGCTTTGTGCAATTTGGCTTAAAATGGAATCTTAAGAGGCGGCATGATAAAGTTATATCATTAATAAGTGCTGCCTAATATGGTGTATGATGTGAAAGAAATTATGATTAGAAATAAACATATTTAATTAGAAACTGAAGAGTATTGGCAAAAACTGATCAGAGGTACTGTATTATTTTACCCATTTTTTGGTCTTAAGGCCCTTTCACACCTTGAGTGATAACTATAAATGACTGTAACGTTAGATAACTAACTATATATATATATATTACCCTCCACACCAATAGACAATTATTGTAAACATGCATCATCTGCATCTTTAAATGCTAGAGCTCTTTAAATTTTGGAGTCTGATGGATTCTGACATTGTGTTTATTTATCTGATGGATTCTGAAGATAACGGTGTGCTAAGCAAAGTTTCTTTCAACGCTTTGTGTTTTCTGTTCTTAAACCACACTCCCTCAAGGAAACTTAAAGGAAGCATATGTCTCAAGATCGTTTGGCTATCAGATAAGCTTCTCAGCTCACTCGGGTACAACTGCGCTTACCTGCAGTCGTGAATGCAGTGATGGACAGCTGTCTTTCCTCAGTCGAATGCTGTTTGGATTTCATGTGATTTCTCATTGTGGTGCTGATATTATGAGAATTATTTTGAGTTTCACTGATTCATCTGATCAAAAGTAATTCCATTTTGTAAGATCCTTTAGTAAGATCATTTTGATCAAAGTAATTCCAAACTTTGCAAGGCAGACTATGACATTCTGTGATCAAATACAATCAACTTGTTAACGCTCCACAGCGCCACCCAGTGCATTTAGTTATAACTGACTTTTAGTTTGCGTGCTTAGGATTTATCATGGATTCCCTGCATTTACAGCCAGCAAAGCAAAACGTAGTAAAATTCGAAAAGTGTTTTTATTTTTTGAATAATAATTACAGATTGAATATTCAAATATTTAACTATTTGTGTATACCCCTAGTTTGAAAGTTCTGTGTGAGCTGTGCTTCATGCATCATATATATAGCCTATACAGTAATGACAATATACAATGGAGCTTTTTTTCACAAATTGTGAAATTTTGCTAATCTGATCACACCTTAAACTTAACGATATGCTAACAGCCTTCACATCTGAGGTGTGTCTGTTATGCCTTAAAACACTGCCTATGGGGGAAGTTCCCTGTGTTTTGGAACAGAGCCAGTGTGTGTGACCTAAAATTATTCTGAAGTTGGAAGAAAGTGTGCTGTCAGTTGTGAGAGGACAGGCATGCTGGAGCTCTATATCTTTGTCATCTCAGCATGAGTAAAAAGCATAAAATGTCACATCACAGGTGCTCCTGATGCAGAGGACAGGGGCTTCATGAAGTGTGTATGTCGCAACTGTGAGGAGAACCAGAGATGGCACGCTGCGGATGACAGCCACATGAGCGATGGAGAGCACTCTGATTATACAGTAGTGTGTGTGATCATGCATGCGTGCAAAGACGTGCAAGTGTGCACTCATATCAGTGAGTGCTAAGAATGTCAGGATGTCTGTGTCCTAGGGACTTTTGACAGCTTTTTCTCACATCTTTGCAGGGATTTAGTGAAGCCTGTATTTTCTTGATCTATGGACAAGATGCATCCACTGATCCATGTCATCACAAATAGACTAAGAGAATTTTAAGAAGAGTAGGATGACCGTTACTTTCTTGATTAGAACCTTTCAACAACACAGACAAAAAATGACCTGTGGTCCAAGCCTTGGCAAGTAAAGCTTGTACTCAGGTGTTTGGCATGGTGGAGGGTGACCCGACTTAGAACCTAGCTTGATCTCACTCCCCTCCTTCTCCCTCTTGTCTTTGGCTGGTTTTTGCAAGGAGTTAAAGTTAAAAATTAAAAAATTCTGTCATGTACTCACCCTCATGTAGTTCCAAACACATAAGATTTGTTTTATGAGGAGAAGAGAATTGTTGTTGCATTCTCTGAGGCTAAACTTGCAGTCTCATGGCTGTCTTAGTTGCTTTATCTTTCGCCCTTTGTGTGGGAAGCTCAAAAGAATATGCACAGACCTTCTTTTATTTTCTTTTGAAGGCTATGTCTAACCCTGGTGTGTTTGAGTAAATGATCAAAAGCACAGTTCAGCTTATACATAGCCTCAAATTCGATGTTAAATTAAGCATTGCAGTGTATTTTAGTTTTGTATGAAAACATTCAGAGCTCTTGGAGTCTTTGAATCTGATTGGTCAAGCAGTGTTCAAAGAATGCAGAAAATTAAAGGCTGTGGGACTTTGACAAACTATCAGTCTGGCTATTAGTGGTAGAGACATTTTTAGTGATTCTTTCTACAGGTTACATTGTTGCCCTTGTAGGTGATGACAAGTGTGTAGTCATTGATTCATACACTCAAACAATTTGTTCAAAGCACACTGAATCATTCAGGCGACAGTTGATTTAAGTGTCTTTGTTTGGAATTACTTTGTTGGCAGAGCAGTATTTGGCAGTATTTTATCTAAAATGTAAGTTGCTCAATATTGACTAGCCATTTTACCCAACCTTCCCAGAATGTAAACAACTTTATGTCAACGTCCTTCTTGTCAGCGCTGTGTTGACAGAGATTTTTATTGCTTCCATTGTCATTAACCGTGTAAAACAGTTGTGTCCCTCTCACTTATACACTTCCTGTCAGCTACTGAGCAATGTTTGAGTAATTCGACACAAACCGAACAGACCGACTAGTGTCAAAACTGATCGATTAGTCAATACAGGCAGGAAAGACAGGCAGAGTGAAACCAGTGTTAAATGGAAAGGCAGTTGGGTGACATTGATGAGATTTGGCACACAATACTGGTCGGATTCAGCGTGGGTGACTCCTGTCAAGGAACCAGCACTCCTACCAGCCCTGGCTAAATATAGGCCTTCATGCATCTTTTTATTATTATTATTATTATTAGCATTTTTTCTAAAGGAGAGCAGTTTTCTATGAGAGTCAATGCTTTTCTTTTAAGAAATGATCATGCAAAATGAGAATTACACTTCTTTCTGTGGTTCACCACTCCCACTAAATGTCAGAGGCATAATTCATCTATTTTAGCAATCAATAGCCTACACGTCATATTCTCTCTCAAATGTTCACTCCCCGCTGAGCGCACTGCTGTTTGCCATTTTCATGTTGGAGCATTATGGAAAATTGACAAGTATATGACTGCAAAATGTTACAACTGTGACTTTGACATTATGAGCTTTTTTTTTCATGTTGGGGAAAAATATGGGAAGCTATTACATTGAATGGTGCTTCCTACTTTTTGGAATTATCAAATATGTAATAATTTTGTAAACGGATAGTTTATTCAAAAATAAAAACTGTCATTTACTTATCCTTGTGTCATTTTCTTTCTTCTGGAGAACACAGAAATTAAGAATTATGAAGAATGCCTCAGCGTTTTGTCCATACAGTGAAAGTCAGTTGTTTTTGCACTGTATTGACAAAAAAAAAAAAAGTTCTTCAAAATATATTCTTTTATGTTCTACAATTAAAAAAGAAACTCATACAGATTTGAAATTGCATGAGGGTGAGTAAATGATGCTGGAAGTTTAGTTTTTGGGTGAACTATCCCTTTAAAAAATAATAAGTGGCATCAGGTGATCTTACAAGCTTGGTTTGGTTTGGTTTGCAAAGCAAGATCTCTTCAATCTACAGAGACTGCTCTGTCAACTGTTTTTAAAGCCATGATATTTTAAAATTTCCCCATTATTCTTCACATTAGATCAGTCTGTAAGGAGTTAAGGGCCATATTTGTAATACTGCAAAACAACAGATTGAGTGAAAAAATAAAGATTCATGCCATATCCCATTAGCAACACTATTTCAGTTCTAGCTCAGTGAGCTGTCCTGGACTGTTTCTCAAACATCTGTGCCTAATTATTCCTCTCTCCCTTTATAGATCCTGTCTTTGGGAAGGTACGTCCTTTTGCATATGGTCTGTGATGGACTATTAATTGCTTTTCCTTCATTTTCTGTAGGATAGAGAGTACTAATGACAGCTCAAAGCCAATTAGAGAGGAGAGGAAACACTGGAGAGGATGTTGTCACATATTGGTGTCTCTCCATGTTGTCTCCATCGAGTGCACATTCGAGCACAGGCCACCTGGGTGCAAGCTTTCAGTGTACCCTATGTAAGAGCCTGTGAAGACCATTGGTCAGCTGTCCCTCTCTTAAAACTGCTAATTAATGTTACTCCTCAATGCTCTCTGTATATAAAATTCATTTCACTGGTTCTCTACTGCATGCAGATTTGGACATTTATATTGTCTTAGCGGGACAGTTCCCTTTAAATGTTTTGGAGAAAGAAATATACATATAAATATATAGAAGAGAGAGATAAAATGTGATATATTGTATATATTAATTATAGGGATGCACCGATACTATTTTTCAGTACCGATCCAATACCAAAAATTCTGAGTATCGGCCGATACCGATCCGATACTAGCACAGTTACTTTTTTTTTTTTTTAATCAATATCACATTTTATCTCTCTCTTCTATATATTTATATGTATATTTCTTTCTCCAAAACATTTAAAGGGAACTATGCCGCTAAGACAATATAAATGTCCAAATCTGCATGCAGTAGAGAACCAGTGAAATGAATTTTATATACAGAGAGCATTGAGGAGTAACATTAATTAGCAGTTTTAAGAGAGGGACAGCTGACCAACGGTCTTCACAGGCTCTTACATAGGGTACACTGAAAGCTCGCACCCAGGTGGCCTGTGCTCGAATGTGCACTCGACTCGGACTAAATCTGGTCAAATGTTACATATTGCTCTTTGTATTGTTGTAAAATACATTCATGAAAAACAAGTAAATATATGTCTTTTATTTTTATTGTTTTATCTATAAAATTAAAAGACATTTCTCTCTATAGCACAGTAATGAGGCAGCTACATATGATAGATATGACAGAACAAGAAAGGTTATTAATAATCTTTCATTGCACAAAAGTATTATGAAAGGCTCCAATACAGAGCGGCACAAATCGCTTATGCGCATCCCGTGCGTAGAATGATACACTTGAAGCAACACGGAGTCACGTGTGCAGCACTCCGCATAGAAAAGTTCAAAGCACAAAGGGAAGATGATTTTGATGCATAGTGTATTATATCTGTGCGATAGTTTATTGAGCCTTTTCATTGAACAGTTTTAAATTTCAGTTACTGTGCGCATGAAGAACAACTCATAGTGCTCTCTACTCCAGTGTTGTGATCTAACAGACACCCGGTAGAAAGTAGCATGCTTTAGAAACAACACTAAACTCCAGCAAGATAAAGTCCTTATATGCAAAACCACTGATCTTTATCTACAGATCAAGTATAATAATAGGAATATAGAATCATCTTGGAGAGACTTTTATCATATTGACTGTCATAACCGAACGCGACACGATGCGATGGAGGATGACAGACAGCCGCAGCAGAGAGAAGAGTTTATGTGAACTTGACTTAAATATTAATCTATAGCTCACATTAATCTATGGAACTGCTTCAGAACATTTGGAATATAGTGCACAGAAACGTTATGGTGCTTTATAATGTTTTTGTGCCTTTCATGGGGCTTAATAATAACACAGAATAGCATATGCACGATATCAGATTTGGATCAGTCTCGTCTGACCGATAACCGATCCGGCAGAAAATGGCAATATCGGAGCGATACCGATACTGAGTATCGGATTGGTGCATCCCTAATTAATTATATGAATGTTATATTCAATATGCAAAAACAGATTCAACATTCTTCTTTAAATGATAACAGAATTTTCATTTTTTTTGTGAACTATCCTTTTAAGCAGCACATTGGTTAAAGCAGACCTGCAAAATGACTGCAAACCACTTTGCATCTCTAACGGAAAGCAAAGTATAATTTAAAGTATAAGTTAAAATATAATTTTTTCTCTTTTTTCCTCATGATTTTTTCTTGTGACAGGGAGTTCAGCTCAGTTAAAGTTTGAAATGATGAATTTTGTCTGCTTTTTTTTTACATAAGCAACATCAGTTGAGGCAAGCAGCAATTATACAAACATTTTTATTTTAGATCTGTTTGAAAATGCATGCCTGTTTTGGTAAAGGCAGTAATCATGGGTTAAAAAATTATCTGAAAGAATATTGATCTTTTAAACATAAATTGATCTAATGAAAAAGTGCTTTGGATAGAAAAGAAAGAGAGCCCACTTTATCGCTGGGGAACAATTCTCGAAACCAAATGAAGCCGACCTTAATGGAGGTCAGGCTGTTCTGTACAAAGTCTTGCAGCTGGCAAGATGGCCTCTGGGACCTTGAGCCCTGGCCTTTTGAAGAAGTCTCAGCAGGAAAGCCGAGGACAAAGCTGATTGGCTCTCAGTAATGTTGTCCTGGGAGATGATCACTCAGCAGGAATGTCCTCCTTCATCAAATGAAGCGGGCCTCTCTGCACACTTCCTCGGGTTCTCTAGAGCACGGTTTCTGAAGCTTCTTATGCTTTTGACCTTTTAGAGTTAGAACCTGATAAAGGGGTTTTAAACTAAGAACTAAGATGGAGAATAAATAAGTTTTTTTCTTCTTCTTTTAGAATAAATGGAAAAATAAAATTTTTCTCTTAATGGTTTGAATAGGAACATGACCAGTTATATTTCATCTTGAGCACATAAATCCAACATATTCTGCCCTGCAACTCAAAACCAGTTAGATGAATGCTACAAATGAAAGCATAGGTATGTTTTCATCCATGTTGTGAATTTAATTATGAATATCGCAAAAAAACTTGAATAAAGCAGCATTTCCATGCCATGTGCTCAGGAAAACAAGATCGTAACTTCCAGGGAAATTTATTTGTGAAAAAAAAAAACTGTTTTAGACACCACAGATGTTTTATGTTTGAGCAACAAGTCAACTGATCATATGAGTGATTTATTCAGTCACATTACTTTTTTTGATGTGCATCTAGGAATTTCAGTAAATCCATCATCTTTCCATCGTTGTTTATGCACATGTAGTCTTACTGAATAGAAACGTTTTATGCACATATTGTATCCACATCTTGGTGTTTCTATCTAGCATTTTTAATGTAATCTATTCATATTAAAAATACAGGTATGTGGCTGAAAACTCATTTGGAAAATATCAGAAATTACGCCTACTGCACTTACACCTTAACAAATGTGGGCGAAAGAAGTAAAACTATGCTGCATTTTGGGAAATATGTGTCATGCCTTAGATAATGGTGGAGCAATATCTATATATCATTTTATCATTCACATTTACTGCTGTTCTGGGGAAGATATAATATTTCTCTGAGCTGTTCTTTTCAAATTAAATATGTGTCCGCAATAAAGCTGTAGCAGTATTAGTGTGTACTGATTCACTTGGATAACTTTGAATGAACTAGCTTTAAAAAGAAAGAAAGAAAGAAAGAAAGAAAGAAAGAAAAAACAACCTCTGAAATCTTACCTCATCAAAATATGCAGCTGTGTCCTTTTGGAAGTTACTGATTTCATAAAAGCTTTGATTTGTTTCATACTATAGGGCTTACTTCTCACCAAACATCAGAGGAGTCCTGCTGTTTTTATAGAGTGTTGTCGTTTTCCCAAGCCATTGAAACCATGAGAGCATTGCGAGAACCACATTTCCAATACAGTCGCATCCAATGTGTTCCTTTAACTTTAACTCAGTGCCCTGTTATTTGGAGGAAAGGTTGAATATGTATGGGTGAATATGAATCTAATGAGGGCATGTGCTTGATGCCTCCTTTAAAAGCAATGTACTGATTAGGATGCATTGAGCATTGTTTGTTTTAGAGAAAATGACCTGAAATAATTACCTTGGCACAATTAAAAGCACAACCCCTTTGATTCCTATGGCTGGAGGGATGCAGGACTCCTAGACATGCTTTACTTTCCTGTCTGTAATGTGCTTCGGGTCAGGACGTTTTTCTCTTTCTGTCACCTTTTGTGACACTTGCCCATTATAATGCAGTTGTGGCAATTTTACCAACTGCAATTATGCCACAGGCAATTTTTCCTCTGCTCTCTAGGTTCAATCGAATTAGAATCAATAGAAAAGGCCTCCGGTATAACAGAACAATCTTCATTCAGCTTCTCAATGGATGGGTCATGAATATTAATTAATCCAGCCAGTAACTTAATTGACAATCTACATGTTCATTCTGTTAGATATTTTTAAAAATTTTTTTTATTATTTTTATGGTTTAAAATTCAATACTATTTTCTTCATGTGAATTTAGGCATCACATTATTATTGTTTTTAAAGATAAACTTAAAGCAAATGTTAGATTATGGCAAATTGGGGAAATTATTTTACAATTAAATATCCACTATCAACCAAAACCAAAAAATAAAAAATATATCTAATATTGGCCAATAGGTGATAAAATACTGAGATGTCATGTATTATTTAAAGGTGATATCAGCATGGCTCATGAATATTATTTAGGTAATGTAACATACAGCCAGTACCTGATGCTAAGCACATGCTTTTATTTTGCAGCAAGCAACATTAATTTCTTAATATGTTCATATTAATAGTAATATGAATATTACTGAAAATTGTAATAGGCACATTTCTAAAGCTCTGCACTCTAGTTTAAAACAAGCACCCAAGCATATTGAACACTTTTGAAGGGACTCCGAATGAGGGGGAGAGTTATCGGTTGAAGCCTGCGGTGCAGCTTCATATCTGTAAGCAGTGAAGCTGCATCTTCATTCGTTGCAGTGAAATGACTGCTGCTCTTATCAAAATAAGCTCTCGATGTGAGAATATTCTCAGTGTTTTCTGAAGCCAGGAGCCACTCGAAGCCCATTTTAGTGCTTTAGCAGACTGACCTGTAGTTCCACGCTATGTCTGGTAAGCCGTTCGGAGTAAATAAGATGTTTACTCATTTAATAGTGATTTTCCCTGAAGGCAGTCTCTCTGATCTAGTCTGATCTAGACTGTTTTGAAATGCCTGAAAATTTCATGAGCAGGCTATTAAAATGTTTCTGCCTAAAAAGTCAGACTTGTCTACCACCAAAATATCCACGTACATATTTTACATGAACAGTTTACCTCATTTGAGAATGAGGTCTATAAAATATATCCTTGGATGTTGAACTGCAGATTGACTTGAGTTGAAAAAAGAAAGCTCTCTGGTTTTCATTAAAAGCACATTGATTTTTTTATGCAAGGCTTTCGTAACCTTGAAATGTTCTCTCAGAGGAAAGAGGCCATCTTTCACTTGACTTGTTCAAGGATATCTTTTTTGTCTGTAGTAGAAAATAAGCATAGGCCTTTTTTAGAATTAAATTCTTTCATAGGGTTTAAGATAAAAGTCTCTAGTCGTTGAAATGCTCATTTTCACTCAAAGAGGAAATATTGCAAGTATTTAGAGATCTATATTGTAGCAAGGGTCTTTTCTGCTAACCTTGTTTTGGTAGAAGTCAGATTTAGAAACAGTGACTCTGCAGACAAAGTCTGAAGATGTAAAACGTCCTTGTGCATCACTTCTCATCCATACTTAATAAACGATTAATGGTAAAAGAGTAGCAAGAGCCTTCTGGGATGTTATTTAATTCAAGCGTGATTGTTTTTCAGTAGTGCAGCTTTATGTGGACTTGTCACTTTTGCTAATACGTCCAGCACCTGGTCGAATTATTTATGGACAGTTTGTTCCCACCTGATTTGGTTTTGAATTCGTCCTCAGGTGCCCCTCTGTTTTTCTTTGAGCGTGATTTCAATCGCGTCTCTCATAACTCTCCTGTCCTTTTGTGTCTTTTTTTATCACCCTCTTAGGTGAAGTACGGACGTTTTGCATTTGTGTGGGATGCAGCTGTGCTGGAGTATGTGGCCATTAACGACGAGGACTGCTCGCTCTACACCGTGAGCAACAGTGTGGCTGACAGGGGCTACGGCATCGCGATGCAGCATGGCAGTCCCTACAGGGACATCTTCTCTCAGAGGTACACTGTATGATGAGACTTTTATTATCCATATGTAGCCAGTCATCTCTGGGGCCCTGCTGTTATACAAGAAGTGATTTTTCAAAGGAATTTTCCATTTAAATTTGGCATTTAAAGTCTGAGTTTGTGGTTTAAAATCAATTTCTCAAATGGGAGGACAGGAATGGATGTAATACGGGCTGAATTGTAACAGTCATTTTAACCACTTAGAAAGTAGGTGTATAGGGATGAAATCACTATTATACATGAGTGATACCTTTAGAAGTTGCAAGTTCAAAACAAAAGTACAGTACAAAAAAAAACTGATTTTAAATACAGCACTTAAAAAAAAAAAAAAAAAAAAACTTTCACCTAATGTAAGAACAAAACTAGAAATATCATGTGTGAGCAGACATGAGTTTGTAGCATTTCTTTTTTCATTTACTTCTATTGGATCTACAAAAACAAAAAAATAGGACAGTGTGTAGGCCAACATGTTTTACATGTTTTATAACTAGTTTGTTGTTTTAGATTAGAATAACATTTAAAAATGTGTATTTAAAAATTCTTTTTTTACCTTTATGATCTAAAATGCTTAAAATGAAATGGGGTGGAATTGGCAGTAGGTGTTGAATTTTCAGCACATAAAATTAAGTTTGAAGTCCGTATTTTCTGTTAGTGTTAAAATCCACCCAATTTTAAAATAATTTTAATTTGCAACAGACAAATGTGAGAAAATGATGCCAAAGTTTGAGATAAATTGCACATAAAAACTGTTTTTACAGATGTCTATGTAAAAAGTGTTACAACTATCCATGGTCTCCCCTGCTAAAATTCATTAATGATAGGTCTTTAAAAATACTTCCCTGTTGGGCCTCTTTTTTTTTCTATGTGCTGAACAGTGTGTTGCCTGAAATCCACTAAAGGTGTGCAGTCCTTATTAATGTAAACAGGCTATTGATTGACATGCACATTTAATTTTACCCCCGTCATTGTTGTGGTCTTGGACAGCCATCAACTTTCATTTTAATAGAGCAATTGAAAAAGTTTTCCTGTGGTTTCTGAAACAATGGAAAGGAAATTGCACAGCAGAATTATATGAGAGTGTTTTATAAAAGGCTTTCAAATTTAGCCAGTCAATTGAAAACACAAACTCTTTTACCTCACCTAAGAGGCAGTACTTCTGCGCAGTAAATACAGCACCAATGGAAATCAAACGTATCAACATACGATTCTTAATGGGAGGAACATGTTTTTTCTGCTCCGCTGCTACAATACAGGGAGCTGAATAGAGATCCACGCCATGTTAAATCGCTCACTCTGAGTGAAATTGCTATATTGAAATACCAGTATAGTGACAGACTGAGAAAAATATGATAGCATGGAGTGATGGTCCCATTGTTGGTATAAAAGTCTCTGTGTTTACTCATGACCGTTTACTCAGTCTGAAGAGAGAACATGCTAGTGCAGTAGCTGAACACAGCTGCCATTGTGCATGAGTAAAGTAGCCCACGGAGGGAAGAGAAAGATAGGAAAACTTGACTAAACACTAGAATGATAATAAGGTACCAAAAATAATATGCATAGAAACCGTACTGTAGTGAAAGTGCACCATAATCACTTACATTGTCCACTAGGTACAGTTGTTCTCTGTAAAATTATGTGGATTTTGAAGAGCTTTTACCGTTCCAAACCACAGATCACTATCTTCCATATGTTCCATACATTATTCCATAATAAGGACATGTGCGGATACTGCACAGAAAGCACAGAAGCACCTGAAATCTCATAAAAACTATGACTATGACTAAAATATGATATGACTAAAACTAATGGGGGGGCGGTCATATTGGATGCTGTGCTTTAGTGGAAGTCTATGAGAGCAGCATGTTATTTGTATTGGACAAACTACAATTTGTATTAGGCCTGCACGATATATCGAAATAAAATCGATATTGCAATATGGCTTAGAGCTCATGTTTTTCAGCGTCTAACAGCAGCTCACTTAATTTACTGTGAACCAAACCCTCTGAGTCACAGAAACACTGTATCTTCAGCAGCACACACGTAGATGAACACACATGTATGTATTTGCCAGAAAACCACCAAAATAAAAGCTTGATGGTTTAATGTTTAAAAAATTTTTTTTTAAACATTTATATTGTCACATGTTCAGTTTGTTTTGTCATAGTTTTCTTTGTGTTTCCTGTTTGGTTCCTGTTTTTCCTTATTTGGTCATGTTCCTGTGTTCATTAGTTCCTTTGCTCAATGTTTAATTATTAGTTTACCTCTATCACCTGTGTCTAGTTAATTACCCTTGTTTGTCTTGTATTTAAGCCCCAGTCTGTTCAGTCTTTGTTTGTCGGGTCACAGTTATACTACGTTGTGTTTCCCATTGTCCTTCTGCCCTTTTTGTTATTAAATTGAAAGTTTGGTTTACACCAGCTGTTTCCTTCGCCTTCCTCCTCCTGACACAACCGTGACATATATATTCTATTTTTAAATATAAACTTTTGTTTATTTTATTGTATTATTAAAATGTTTTGATTTTGTTTGTATTTAATAATAATCACAAAAATCATTCTTATTTTATAGTCATGTTGAATGGATCAGAAATGAGTCGGAAAAAAACAGTTCACTGTATGCTTTTTCAAATCATTCCGTTCTAAAAGGATGGTTTACAAAAAAATAATAAAAGAATAATATCAGCAAAAAGGTAATTTTTCAGCTTTTTTAAAATTGTTTTTATTTTGCAGATGCTCTCCCCTGCAAAATTGCCCCAGTCATTCTAGAATGATTAATTATTTTCAAATAGAGCTATTGAAGTCATTTGGTGATCATTTCTGTATTTTGTCTCATGTTCCAATATCATGCAGCCCGAATTTGTATGGCATTTCATTGTATTTTTGAACAGTGTATTTTTTTGCTTAGGGAGGGAGAAGGAGAAGGGAGGAGAGGGAGAAGTGTGCTAGAAGTAGTAACACTTTTAGTATAGCATTTAGAATGTTTTTTTTTTATTATTATCTCTATTTGTAAATATTGTAAAAACACATTTCTGACCTTGGTCAAATATTTTTAAGCTATTTATTCAGTGGTATTTTGAGAAGCAGCTTTTGAGACTAATGTTTTGCCATTTGATAGATGATATCTGTGTTTTCCTCTTCTTTAAAATTGCCTGTCACAACTGGTTTGTGTGCATGCGTGTTCTCATATGTTTTTGTGTGTAAATGCGTAGATTGATGTAGTCTGCTACCAATCCAAAAATATCAGGGATTTATTGTTTATAGAGGACATATGGTTTATAATCTGCCATGTATGGGTAATTGCAAAATCGTTATTTCTTAGGTTGAGTTCTAAATTACACATTATTGATTGTGAGAGAAAGAGAGATAAAGGGTGTGAAATAAAGAGGGAAAGAAGGGGGTATTTTGGGGTGTTTTCAATGAAGGCTTAGGATTTCGAGTAAGGAAAGTGCTCTCTTTCAGATCGTATTTGATATGTCTTGAGATGGTTAAACATTTGTGTTTATTTGGTATTATAATGTTTTTTTTTACAACAAATTTTAATTATTTATTATAATTTTATTTTTTTTATGGGTGTCTGAACAATTTTTATTGAAGAAATGGGTGGAAAATATTCCATACATTAAATGACAAACCACAAAGTCATACAGGAAATATAGATTTGAGAGATTTTGATTTGGACTGTTTTGTTTTGGACCCGTTAACAACTACCTAGTAACTTCCTAGCAACCACCCAATAGCAATGACATAGTAATGTGCTTAAGACCACTCAGAATACCTTATCAACAACATAACAGTATGGCAACCATACCCGACACCTTAGCTTCACGGCAGTGCATTTTATGCAGGCAACTACAACTCACATTTCCTTCATAGAGTGTAAAAATCTAGTGGCATCTTGTTGTTTTCATCAGCAGGGTTATTAGAGGAGTGAAGACCAATTACCCTATTAAAAATGGCACACTCTAGAGCGATCGCCGCTTATACCTGACATTTGCAGCCCACAGTGCCAGTCAGTTTCCAGGACAGATGTGAGCTTGCTTATACTCCTCAGGGCAGATACCCATGTCAGCCTGGTTATGGCCACATGTCGCCTGTTTACACAAAGTCAGTCCCTTAGCAAATGGTGCTGGGAACATATGACATTTTGGACTTATTGTCCAGCTGATA
>NW_015650363.1:940252-958782 GCF_001515625.1 Sinocyclocheilus rhinocerous
ATAATGTGTTTTATGAAGCTTAAACCGCATAAACACATTTCATTACACCAAATACACAAAATAGTGTTCTTTTTAGCAACATCATCATATGACCCCTTTAAAGGAATATTCCGGGTTCAGTACCAGTTAAACTCAATTGACAACATTTGTGGCATAATGTTGATCACCACAAAAATAATTTTAACTCAATAATTAAAAAAATAAATAAATAAATAAATAAATTTTAAAAAAGCAAAAATAGAGGTTACAGCAAAGTACTTGCAATAGAAGTGAATGAGACCAATGTTTGAAACATTTAAAAGAAGAAATGTGAAGTTTATAAAAGCACATGCATACATTTTTTGTTGCAATTTGTTAAAAAGCCGTTTAAAAACAAGGGGCGAGTTGAAATTATTTTCTATTACTTTCACTTTCATTAAATTATAATTTTCACAGTTGTTTAGAGTTTAGACTTTATGATGTTATGTTGTCATGGGAACTAAGTTGGACATAACTTTACACAGAAAAGTTTAGCAAGGGATTTGTTTCACACTAAAATCATGTTAACATGCGTATTGTTTTTGTCTTGTGCACTGTAAAAAAAGTTCATTAAATTTACGGTAAAATACCGGCAGCTGTGGTTGCCAGAACTTTACTGTGAAAAATAAGGTAGCATCATTTTAGGTTTTACAGAACTGTTTAAATTTACAGTGAAAAACGTCACTGTAAACGTCCCTCCTTCAGGGAACGAGGGTTACCATACGTAACCGAGACGTTCCCTTTCAGTCGGTCACTCTCGACGTCACGTCGGATGACCGACGAATTGGGATCCTACCAAAAGGCCACAGCTACTGCCCCTTCCAGTGTCCTGTGGAAGCCACCTGCGCCCCCTACTTTTTGGCATAGGCCAGGGCTTCACAAGAGGACCAGCTACTGCTACTATGGCACTACCCAATGAGTAAGACTGGATAACACTGGGAAAACGTACCCATTCTACTTGGAACAGGGACGTTACGGAAGCTCCAACCTTCCCGAAGGAGGTTTCGGAAGCAATACACATATGGACATTCCTTAGGTGCATATGGAAGAATGGAGGTGATTGAACCCTCTTGGAATGGCAGAAGTCTGCCGGGGAAACACGGGCTCAAGGCTATACCGTGGACTTTACACATATGGGATCCACTTAGGCCTTACATATGGAACCCAGCCTTCTACCGGTTCTCGAGGATTCAACGAGTGAAGGCCTGGCGCCGGACGCTCCGCAACGTCTGGCTGCCGAGGGGACGGAGGAACTCAACAGGGTCTACTATATGGACTCTCTGGAGTGGTTTTTGCAAGCCGACCCGAAGCCGGGGCCTCTCAGTGCTTCTACCCGTTTGAGGTGAGAACACAGGAGGATACCGGCTCCACACGAAGGCTATAGAATCTAGCGAACGTGTTAGGGGTCGCCCAGCCCGCAGCTCTACAGATATCCGACAGCGAGGCGCCACGAGCCAGCGCCCAGGAGGATGCAACACCTCTAGTTGAGTGAGCTCGCAACCTGAACGGGCAGGGCACACCCTGTGCCTGATAAGCCAGGGTGATGGCATCCACTATCCAGTGGGCCATCCTCTGCTTAGAGACGGCATTCCCCTTCTGCCGGCCTCCGTGACAGACAAAGAGCTGGTCTGAGGTCCTGAAGCTTTGCGTCCGGTCAACGTAGCCCCTTAAGGCTCGGACGGGACAGAGCAAAGCTAGGGCTGGGTCTGCCTCCTCCGAGGGCAGCGCTTGGAGGTTCACCACCTGATCCCTGAAGGGAGTAGCGGGAACCTTGGGCACATAGCCGGGCCGGGGCCTCAGGGTTACCTGGGAATCAGCCGGCCCGAACTCTAGGCACGAATCGTTGACCGAAAATGCATGCAGGTCCCCTACCCTCTTGATGGAGGCCAATGCCAGCAGGAGCAAAGTCTTCAACGTGACGTCGAGAGTGACCGACTGAAAGGGAACCGTATTTCATTAACTGACACAATGTTAATATGCAAACCTTTGAGTTAACTCATTGTATTTGCAGAAACCGACTGCACTTAAATTGGCTAATTGGCATTTGTAATAAAGCAACAAGCAGCATAACATCAGTGTTTCTCTGTCCGTCCTTTACTTAAACACAGGCTCTGCTCTCCAGCACAATGGTAAAACGCAACAGGAAGTTGACTGTTAGGTTTTACAGTATTTTGCAGTTTTTTTTTCTTGATTTTACGGTGAAATACCAGCAGCTGTGGTTGCCAGTAATCTACAGTTTTTTTACAGTTTGCATTCGTAAATTAAATTAACAGTGTATTTCTGTTAAAAATACATTTCACAGTGTGTTTTTTTCATCTCACACATTTAACCCCTTTAATCCCACAGCAAAATCCTCAGTTTTAAAAAGCACTTATATGTGTCCACACTACAGAGTTTTGAAGTGACACTGAAGCAGTGATGAAGCTAATGAGATAATTAAATGAGGATTGAGCATTAGTGATGAACACCTGTTAACAAGCAGAATCACTGAAGGAAAGAGAAACAAGAGCAGAGAAACACAACTTACAGCCAAAGCCAAAGATGAAATCTACTGAAAATAAAACACATTAAATTGATCAAGATCTCAGCAGAGGAGGATTAAACAGCTCCACAAAAACAGCATCATCAGCTTCTTATTACTAACCAGTGTGACTTTATTTATGTCATTGTGTTCAAAAGCTCTTATTGAGATTTTAGGTGTTGTACTTTCATTTGAGTTTTGTACTGGCACCCAGCATGCATTGTGGCATGATTTAAAAATATATATATATTAATAGTCACCATTGTTGAGATTCATGTGCTGATTCTTGATGTCTGTGTGTGTCTAAAAGGTACTGTAGCTCTAAAGGTCTTGTGCATAAAAATGTTTTTCAATTCTTTCACAATAGTTTGTCAACTTATCTTGTGGAGTCATATTAGTACCATAAACAAAAATTAATTTAACCATATAGTTAGATACAAATTGAGATCATGAATCACATCATGAAATGATCATTACATTATCATTACATCATCATTAATAGTTATTAAAACCCAGTGGCGGGCCGTGCATTTTACACCTAGGCCTTCAGTGGCGTCCTACATGAATTAATCCATCTCTTCATACCATCATAATGATGCCACGGCTATAGAAACCATAAATATTACACAGTAATGCAGTATAACAGGGCACTACATAACAGATAGGTATCTTATGTAGCGAGAATGAATGCCATTACTAAAGAAAGAAACCCAATTAACAATTGCGCAACACATCATCTGTAGTTGAAGCATAACTAAATGACACAAATACAGTCCATCCGATGTTCTTACAGACATTTGTTCACCCAAACGTATTTATACCTTACAGATAGCATTGGTATAAAACAAATAAGGTGATTACATGTGTTTTAAAGTTGATCTAACAATTTAATGTTCTCTTACTGCTTTTCGTCTTCACGAGTCTCCCCGCCGGTCTGCCAGCGCACTGCGGGAGGAAAATACTGGTTAGCACAGCTTTACTAGGAAAGTGAGCAAGTAACATTAAAATAATTAATACAAGACGATAAAGAAAAGTGTATACATGTGTTTTAACGTACCTCTGTGACGCTCATCTCCCCGCTGGTCTGCCTCTGCCAGCGGCGCTGCGGCCGGAGGAAAAGACCGGTTAATACAGCTCCACTCGGGAAACTGAGATATTCTTACGGAAACTTAAACCTGGCTTTATATCGCGCAAATAACATCAGAATGCAACGCATCAAGCGATAAAAGAGTCAAAAATGAAAATGAACCTACCATACTCTAGTGGTTTTTCATCTTCACGAGTCTTTCACACAGAGCCGGTGTAGCAGTCGATTCTGTTCCCCTCTGGAATTTGTGTTCCCCCTCGGGTTGCCAGGTCTGTGTAATAAACCCCGCTGACCATCCAATCAAAGGATGAGAAAATGCTGACGTCATCGTTAGCCAGCTAGATGGCCCTGGTGCTGCCAACTCAAAATCTGATTGGTTAAAGCAACAGTTTCATTGCCAACTTCATTGCAATTTCTCTCAGCTTTTCATGTCATAACAAGTGTTTTTTTTTTTTTTAAACAGTTATAACAGCAGAGAAAAAATAACAATAAAGAGTCAAGGGTCAAGAGCACAACTAAAGCAACCACTGATCGCCAAAATGGTGAGGCCAAACAAAACATTTTCAATACAATATAGTTTATTGTTAATTCTGTTAATTCTCAAAAATGTTTTGTAGATATATGACAGAAATAAAGTCAAACTGGTTAGTAATGAGTGAAGCTGGTAATGCTGTTTGTGGAGATGATTAATCATCATCTGCTGTTAATGAGGGTGTAGGGTGTGATTTCAGACACAGTCTATGAGTGTTGACTGAGGCTACGTTCTCGAAAACAAAGGTTAGATCTATTACAGTTATTCACCGTATATAGTAAGGAAACTCAATGTTAATCATTTAACAGGTTTTTACTGTGGCATTTGTACAGTCTTTTACCGTTAAAATCACGATAATTTTTTACAGTGTGGCTATACTGTTGAAACAGTGAGTATTTTGACATTTACAGATTTACAGATTGGCCCCATTCACTTCCATTGTAAGTTCATTACTGTAACCTAGATTTTTTTTTTTTTTTTTTACAGAAGATAAGGGACAAGTGGAAACTAACTGTTGTGGTCATTGGCATTATGACACAAATTATGTCAATCTGAGCTTAATTTGCAGTCCAGTCCAGAATATTCCCTCATTGAATGTACAGACTTAGAATTATTAAAGCATCTTCAATTTTTCTTTTATGTATATATAGTATATATATTAGGGGTGTAACAGTACACATATTCGTACCGCAAATTTTCAATACGTGTCTTTCGGTTCGGTATGCATATTGTACATGACGAATACAGCATTGTAGCCTATTAACCAATTTTAAGCACCAATAATCACGATAAGCACTGTGTTTTGTTACTTTCAATAAGAAACAAAGTCTCATCTTTCAAATTTTGTCCATTTTATCAGGAAATTAAACGCTCTTTGATGTGGCATAACAGATTGCTGTAGAACTTCAGTTCAAGCAGCAGCGTGGAGCACGAGTGAACGCTCCAGTTTACAGCATATAGATTTTTTTTATCCTTAAGGAATTTGTAATTGTATTTCTTTAAAGACCGAGACAATTTGTTCAGTAAACCACTGTTTAATAAAAAAAAAAATGTTTCGTTTTCTCCCCCTGCTGTACCGAACATATATGGTCTGCATAGAGAGATTGAAATTGAACGAGTGGCTATGATGCTTATACTTGTCTAGCAGCCTTCAGATGTTCTGATTCATAAGCTGAGAAGAAATTCCCCCTGTTTCCAAAGCAAAAAAAAACTGCTTGCTTTTGTCTTTTCGTTCCTTTTCTCATCGTGTTTTCCCAGCTCTTATCAAGTAGTTTGTCTCCCCGCAGTCAGAGGCATCTAATAACGTGATCATTTCTGCCGCAGCTGGTTGCCATAGCAACAGCTCCAGCAGTCCACACTCGAATCAGCACACAGGGCCCAAGAGGCGAGCGAGGAGACTACATGACAGACAGCGAGGAGACTACATGACAGACAGACCTGAGGAGAGAACCGCAAATCCCCACCGCATTATGCCCGAAGAACAGAAAAATGAGTTTGAAGTGCTACTGCAACCCGGCACACAGAGAGACCGAGAATCAAGCTCAGTGTCATACTGAGGTCTTAAATAAAAGCTTGTTGCAGTTACCAGATCACCCAGTTGTCATGGAGAATCAGGTTGATCTGGACTTGGGCTTTTAACAGGGCCAAGTGTTTGTGTTTAGCCCCCGATATTGAACATTGACCACAGCCAGCTGAACTCCCTTGACTGTGGCTGGTCAGTGATACGGCCGTTCAAAGACAAAAACACCGAGCGGAGCAGGTGAATTTGTTGCTTGCGTTTTGCCCTAACCTGTCAGTCGAGCACAACTTGTTTGGCACGCACACCGCTTATCTCCCTCTCCTCCTCATCACTCACCTTTCCCTCCATTCATCACTCTATTTTGGGAGGAGAGGAACTAAAGAACAAATAAAATGTCTGCTTTTGCGAAGCTGTTTTCTCTGTGTGAGCCTGAAGGGAAAACAACCTTTTTTATGCGGTAAAAGGGCAAATTTTTGAAGACCTCATGAAATCAAAATTTGAATTTTGTTTCTCTGTTAGCTTCTAGATAGGATATAAAGCTAATCTTTATGCTAGTGCAGAGATTTTCACTTTCTTAATGCCAAGGATCCCTGTGTAAATATGATTATACTATCAGAAAAATAATGTAACATTATAAAAAAGTTTAAAATTGCCGTTGATGTTGTCATTGGACTAAAACCAAAAGAAATTATAAAAATATGATCTGTAAATGTATTTATTTAATTTTAAAATATTTTTTAGTAATTCCGTTTATTTGTAATGAGTGCTTTTCAAAGTAAATATTTGTTCAAAGCAGCTTTTTTGGCTATTTAAATAAAAATGACAAGCCCAAACTTCCTGTTTCAGTAGGAAATACATCAATGCAAGAAAGAAGACCGTGCTCATTAGGTGATTTGTTTTCTCTGGGTTTTTGAAAAAGAACATTTGAAGTGTTCGATGAAAAAATGGCAAATTACAAAAACTTATCTAGAGAAGTTTAGCGAAAGTGAGCGTGCTAAAAAAAACTTACTTTCAGCATATGGCCATCAGTGGGCTTATCTTCTCAACTAACAAGGTAAAATCTGGTCCCCTCTGAGATGTCTACTGTCATTTCTCTCCTGAGACTCGTGAAGACAAACATGTGGCGTATCCTCAAAGGCAAAACTGGACAGTTGATTCTCGCAGGAAAAGTGCCTGGTGTTAATTCCTGTGGATCGCACAGCTCCTCATTTGTTAAAAACACCAGGGTGTTAATTCATTAAGCACTGAGACTGTTAATTTGCCCAGGACCAGCTGCCGGAAAACCACAAGGTCCTTGAAGGCTGAGACTTATTTTAGACTTGGGTTGAAAGATGTCACAGAAAGAATAGAATAAAATAAAATGTCTCCTTAAGAATGATTACACAAGGCATTCTTTTAAATTCATGCTTGATTCTTCCTTGTCATCCCATCAGTGTGGTCAGATGAAATCTATTATCTGAGCCCTGAAGCAGCACACAGCATGTTGACCCACCAAGTGATGACACATCTATCATGGCAACACTCATAAATGCCACAGACTAATTTTTCAAGGGTAGGCCGTTCCATATGCCTGTGATAGAAGTTGTTCTGTGGTGACCTCCGGTGGAAATGAGGTCTTAAAGGAATGGCTGTTACTGAAGACCAAGACATCTCATCTCAGAACTCATCGCAGTAGTTTAATACCATGGAAAATGAAAACATATGGCTTAAAATGGCTAAATGTACATATCTGTCTCCACAATGGGGGAACATTTATCTAACCTCACTCAAGAATTAGTATTGTTAGTAAAAAGTATTGTTAACTATTTTTTTAAAAAAAGTATGGTAATTGAAATAATGCTGACATAAAATAATATTAGATAATAGAAAATTAGAAATGTTGCCTTGGCAACTATCTTAAAATAAGTGCTTAAATTACTAAAACTAAACTGAAATTTAAAAAACTAAATATATATATTAAAAAAATATAAAAAATAAAAAATGTCAAGCACAATTTCTGAAACCAAAATTAAAATGGAAACTGAAAATATAAAAATAATAGCCAACTCAAAATAATAAATAGTATAATGGTATTAAAATAATACTGAAATAACTCTGCTGTCACACATGAAGTAGGTTTCTTACTTCAAAAGTCCAAGTTTAATTCAACATGTTACTTGCCAATTCTTTGTAATTAATTGGAAAATACTATCAATTTCTGAGTGAAAATAGTTTCTAAATCATTTTTCTTCTTCTGTTCAATACACCAATCTCATGCCGAGTTATTTAACAGTCATGGTGAACTTTTAATGTTAATTTTCACTTATAATGTTAGTAGATTTTCACAAAATATATTTGCAAAACATAATTATTTTGTGAATATTAACAACACAAAGATAATGTATGGCTTCTTAAAACCTGGAATATACTGCATTTGCCATGCTGCTTTTTTATAGTACTCTGACAACAGGGCAAATAAATAATGACAGAATGTCCATTTTTGAGTAGACTGATTCTTTCATTTTCAGCAATGCCCTGTAAAGATCATTGCGACATTGATTACATCTTTGCTTACTCAGTCACAGTACTTGGCATTGTAATGGCGCTGGATCACGGTTCCCTTGGTATGTTTTGTGCTGTTATCTTGAATTGTCCTCATTGTGCTTTCAGGTCTCTGCTATCACACTCTGAAACCTCTGAAGCAACATATGTGGGCAGTGTTGCATGGCTAAATGTTGTTGGCACGTTTAAAAAGTGGTCTATAAAGCAAATCTCTCAACATTGGTCCACCTTGTTGTGAGTCCTGTGAGCTGTGTCCATAGCAGAATGTGGATGGGACATTCTCCATCTGCTGAATGCAATAGGACACATTTTACTCCTGCACTGTGTTATGAGACATGGATGAGGATATAAAAATGAAGGATAGCTTTCTGAATAAGCGTTGAACAGGGTTTTTGTCCTGTGTGTTACTGTGAATACTGAACATTTGCATTGCGTGCGTGGATGTTTGGGTAAGTGTTTGCAGCAACTGCAGTTTGGATGTGAATATGGGCTCTTGGAAGCTCGCTAGTCTCCTCCTCTGGGATGAAACTGTGCAGTGACTCCTGACTGCAGACAATCAGGCTAGAGAGAGACCGCCACGCAATACAGATCAGCCAATCTATGAGGCAAATTCTCCTAAACCTTTGTGTCCTGTATTCATTATCATTAATTTGCAGCCGCTGGACTGGCATTAATACAAACTGCCGTCGCTACATCAGAACACGCTCGTTCTTTATGGTGAGGTAGATGCTGTAGCTTAGCATTATTGCTGATGAGACACTGCCCCCTGCTGTTGGGGAAAAAAAGTCAATCACTGCAGCTACAGATGCCGCTGAACAGACTGGGACTGTTCCGAGTTATTTATATGGTGTTACACAGATCTCAGTGGCTCAATTAATGTGTAAGAATGAAGCAATCTGACATTAAATTTCAATCCGTAACACACTCCATCTCTGTAATGCGACACAATAAAATTGTGCGTAATTGTGCATATATTTAGGCCAGTAGTAAATGTCCAGGCATGGAGTGCAGCACTTCAGTTATCTAATAAATCTTCATATATGTCTTACTTTAACTGAATTGAAGCAGCAAAGTTATTTCTGAGCAAATGGATGATTCTTCAGTTAGGGGAACATTTCTGTCTCCTGTAATTTTGAAGAAAAATACTCTAGTTTTAGATGGTGGGTTATAATGGATTTTTTTATGTCTCTTACTTTTTCCTTTTTAAAAGTGCAGAAATTGCCAGCATTTTTAAACTGCATACTGTATAAACAGTTTTAAAATCAGTCAAATTCAGCTTTGCACGTTCATGAAAATCCTATTTTTAATCAGTTTATTTTCAAGGGTTTTTGTTTTTAATTAATTACTGACCTCAAGTATTTAATGAATTGCTGTCATCAAGCATTTGTAATTGAAATATTATTGAGGTTAAATGTAGATTCATATTTTTATATCAGTGCTTCTCAACCTTCTTGACTCATAGGTCCTCCGTTGTCCAAGACAATGTTCAATATTCAATCCATTATTGTAAAGGATATATAAAACATTTTTGATATTTATGCTGTAATTATGACAAAGCTGTTTACTTTTATTAAGAGAAACTGTGAGTATTGATATATCAAATTAATTATCCATGATTAATTTTGTATTTTTATAGAATTGAAGAACCAGATAGTCCTCAATAAGAACAATATTTAAGTTAGTTTTGGGTGGGGGTGGGGGGAATATGATTTTTTATTATCTTGTTTCTGTTGTTTGTTTGTTTTTTCCTAGTTAGGTTATTTTAATATATTATTAATAATTTATTCATTTAATACTTTTAAGTCATTGTAAGACCCCCCTGGAAGCTTTGCTGAGTCCCCCTAGTGGGCTTCGGCGCCCTGATTGAGAGCCACAGTAATATATAGAATTTGTAATAATTCAAAAAGAAAACTATTTCTTTGTATAATTCTTTTTTATTATACATTATGTTGAAAGTCAACCAACTGCTATCTAACTTGTTTTGTTAGGAAGTCCAAGGCTTCCAAAAAGTCAGTTGTCATTACCATCACAAATATCAGAAATCCACACCATTACACTTCCAGCCAAATTCTTTTTGAAAAAATTTTGGCCTAATATGTGATGGTATGGATTCTTCATTATCTGTATTCCAGAATAAATGTTGTAACATAGATGTAGTTTGAAGTAGTCTGAGAAGTGCCACTAACTAATGAATCATCTATATGTTTGTCCATGTCCAGGATCTTGGAGCTTCAGCAGAATGGAGACATGGACATCTTGAAGCTGAAGTGGTGGCCGCGGGACAGTCCCTGCGACCTGTACTCTCCTGTGGGCACTCGAAAGAGTGGCAGTGCCTTGGACATCCACAGCTTTGCTGGGGTCTTCTTTGTACTAGCAGCCGGTGTGGTGCTCTCCTGTCTTATTGCCACTGTGGAGACCTGGTGGACGCGAAGGAAGGGCTCCAGAGTGCCATCGAAGGAGGTGAGAGTCTTGACAGTTGATGTAGGGATGTGGTTGATCATAAACCTGTATCATTAACATAAGAGTGTATGGCACAGGTTTGAACACAATATGGAGATTTTCCAACTGCCCAAGAACAGATGGGATACAGTTGTTATTGAATTTCAAGTTCAGCAACTTCCCTCTTAAATTTCCACTTAATAGGGGACAATGAGAAACAAAGGCATAAAAATGAGCAGTATGACCAAAGTCTTATGACAATATGAGTTTATATCAAGTTAACTTTTCCTTTTGCTTGATATGCAGTTGAAATTGAAATAATGAAAAAAAAATTAAAATTATTATTTTTTCTCATTGTCCTTTATAATATATATATATATAATTTCATTTTAAAATAATTGTTTAAATAAAATTGGTTGCAAATTAAAAGATAATAATTATTATTTTAATAAGAAAAGTGTCAATTAGTTATACGCACCTGTGACCTCAAATCATTCTATAATATTGAGTTGCAAAGTTGCTCGGCCAGGGTAACCAATATAACAGACACAACTTAAGTTTCTTCATCACTTTTAACTGTAAATAACATAAATCCTGATAGCCGCACAGATGTAATGGTTAAGCAGAATCTCTACTGGTCATATACCACCATACCACCCAGCCTTGGGAGGATATTAGTAACATCAACAAAAAGACAAGAGTTTAAAATGAGAAATAGTCAGCATTACAAACAGCAGACAAAGCACATTTTCAACAAATTAATTTTTCTGATAGCGCACTTAAACAAATGAACCTCTCCAAAAAGAACACAATGTTGTTCAATTGCCTGCCAAGCACATTAACTGTAATAGAGCTCTTCTGAGAAAAAAATAAATAAATAAACAGGTGCAGTAGAAAATATATGTGCTGATAAAAGCTGCATATATCTGGATAATTACTTTAAGACAAGGCTCTAAATTTTCTTTAATATCCCATCCTTCATTTCATGAAGATCAGTTTAGATTAATGTATTTGCACATATTGTTTTTCTTGTTCTTACAACTGTTTGCCTATGGTTCTTTGGCATCCAGTTAACGTTAATTAACAAATGAGCACACACTCAGTTAAACGCTTGCATTTCACATGACAACACTTCGTAACAGTGACAACACATTCATATGGCTGTGAATGAACCTTTGTGATGTTGCTCTTGATGCATTTCTTTGATTTGATGGGTTTATAGCTCCTTGTTATCTTCTGCAGCTGTCATATTGTGGTTGTTTCCTTTCCTGATATCACATCCCCATCTCTCTCATCATTACTCCAACTGAGTCCCATCATCCACCCAGCCCAACCAACATACACCACTGACCTTTCCTCACACCCCTCCGGTCCATGTCATCAGACTCTCCACAGGCCAAAAAACACAGCATTTCATCTCCAGCGTTCCTCCTGAAAAACAATCTCCATAGTGCATTTGATCAGTGGTCAGGGGCCACTGCAGCAGGCCGCTCATGACCCCACAGAGAGAGCGCCTCTCCTTCATCCCTGTTCCTCTGAAGGCCGTCGTCCACTCCGCTGGTCATCATAATGTTCCGACATTAGTGTAACTCATCTGTTTCTTCTAGAAATGGCAGATGAGCATTTTTTAATCCTGTTGATTTAACAGGATTCAATATAGTGTTAGTTTTTTTATAACGGCATGCCACAAATAGCAGATTTAAGTCTTATAAGAATTTGAATGACTTATTTTTACTCACATATAAACAAGGTCCAAGTTAACTCTGAATTAAAATGGCTGGGAACTTTATGGAGAACTGTGACATTACATGGTTTAAATCGAATTGTAATAATGATAGTCTGACATTTCTGACATAGTCACATTTTTTTAATGTGAAAAATTTGCTATCAGTGCTTTATCTAAGATGTCTTAACTTTTTTATGCCATTAAATAATACATTACCATTCAAAATTTTGTGGTCTGTAAGATTTTTTAATGTTTCTGAAAAAGTATCTTATGCTCTCAATGGATGCATTTATTTAAACAAAAATACATTAAAACAGTAATATTGTGAAATATTTTTACAATTTAAAATAACTATTTTAAAAATGTTACTACTAAAAATTTTCTATTTGAATATATTTTAAAATGTATTTTATTCTTGTGATGGCAAAGCTGAATATCCTGCAGCCATTACTGTAGTCTTGAGTGTGACATGATCTGTCAGAAATCGTTTTAATTTGCTGATTTGACGTTCAAGAAACATTTATGATGATTATCAAAGTTTTTTTTTTTTTAATTGTGCTGCTTAATATTTTTGTTCAGGGTTTGTTGATGAGTAGAATGTTTAAAAAACAGCATTTATTAAATAGAATATAAATAAATAGAAAATAACATTATAAATATCTTGATTGTCACTTTTGATGAGTTTAATGCATCTTAAAATTATTAATTTCTTTCAAAAAATCTTATCGACCTCAAACTTTTTAATTGTACTGTATAATGCATCATTCAATGTGTTGTGCAGCAAAATACAAAAATAATATTATTTTTCTATGATGCTGCACAATAAATTGCATTTTGTCACAAATGTACATTGTAGGACGAAAAATATATTTTTAATAAAAATAATGCCGAATAAAATCACTTATACCTTAAATATATTTAGCCTGTAAATTTACCTGCCTTTGGCCTGTGTTCCAGAAAGTTAACATTGGACCTTGTACTATATACTGTAAGCATGTTTAGTCATTAATTACAGCTAACATAGTGGTGTAGTTGAAGATATAACACTGAGCACAGAGATGATTCTCTCGGAGGATTTTTCAAGTAGGGTGGAGCGCTTTGGCTCTGGTCACACTTGAACCCGCTCCTTTCATCCCCAGTGGCTGGATCATGCTGAGTTGGGCTCATTCCTCGGAGCACTCTTCCAGATGGTTCCATCAGAGTAGAAGCTTGGCAGAGCTTTGCTCAAATATTCACACTGACATGCTGATAAGCACGCATTTTAACACGCATGGTTCAGTGAGCGACAAGTGTTAATGCCAAAAGCGACCAAGACAAGACAAACACTAAAAATTAGCACATAAATTAGCACATATCACACTCATGTCACAGATGTTTTCGGTTCTACAATTAAAGCTCTTTAGTTTGAAGCAGAGTTTTATTTACCTTCCTTTACTGCAAACAAACAAAAAAAAAGTGTTTAAGAGAGTATTTTTTTTGTTACTTTTTTCCAGTAAAATTATCTATGTATTCAGAAAATAATTAAATAATAAGTTATTATATAAGTTAATCAAAAATGATCTTATTTTAAGGATATTTGAATAATTTTACTGGAAAACAAAGCAAAAATACTGATTAAGAAAATGATTTTTGCAGTATTTGTTGTCATTTTGTCTTTTCTAATTGTCATTTTGGCACATCCTTAAAAAACATTCTTTCATCTTTCAGCATGATGCAACTTTTTGTTTGGTGTGTCCTAGTGTCTTGGTACATCCTTAATTCTTCCTGTCTGCTTCCTCTTTTCTTTGTAATATTTCTTGACACCTGGCTAACACTAAGTTCATTGCACATCAGAACAATAGAATGACTTTGTGCTTGTGTCTCTGTGACTGACACACACACACACCAATACATACGTTGCATATGCCATGGTGTTAGTTTGTCCCTGATTCCTCTCTGTTTCTCTGGGATCTCGCCATCATGTCTCCTTCTGTGGTGTCGCAATTGATATGAAATAATTCGATACGACAAGTCGTCAAAACGAGTTCAGACTTGTAGTGCTGAATTACGCTTTTCCACCCAAGTTCAAGGTTTTATAGCGCACCAACTGCCAATCCAGAGAGGATGAACAGGCGGTCCAGAGAACCGGAGGTTTTGCTGTGTGAATAAGCCATTTCACATGCCAAGCTTTGTGTCCTAATCATTCCTGAAAAACTAAATGATGAAAAGTTCTTCACCTCAGATGTCTGCTGTGTCATTGATATTGTGGCTGTCTGGAATCCTGCGGTGCCTCTACATTTCTAGGCCACAGTATGAGGTCTGCATTCAAATGCCCAAATGTTTTTCGGTCTTAAAAGCAAGAAAAGGGGGGAGAAAATATATTTTGCTGTCTTTTAATCCTAAAGAGAAACTGTATTGAAATTATATTCACAGTGGCTTTAATAGTGAGAATTTGAAAGTCAGACCTCATGTAGCCACATAATTAAAGGCCGCTGAACGCCAAACAGCATTCTGTGTCAGTCATTACTCTGAAAATGTTTGATTATTTTTCAGAATAGACCAGAAAATCATGTTATTCTGCTGTCAAAGCCTGAAACAACTTTTATTTTGTTGATTTTGTTTTATAGATAAGTACTCTGTGTTGAGGGGTTAAAGCGGGCGTGGGAGAGAAATGCAAAATGCCATTTTTACCATCTCACACTTCCAGGTATCTGGCTCCTTGGACATAAAAAAAAGAAAAGAAAAAAAAAACGTCTGTGTGCTGACTGATTGTTTGTTGTCTTTTTCTACTCATTCCCCCACCTCTGAAAACAACCTCTTCCCCATCCTCTCATCTGCCTGCCTCATCTGTTCGGTCCTCTGTCCTTTCACACGCGCTCGCACATGCACGCACACAGACACAAGCAGACGGACCGTCTGTGAGGCAAGACGAGCCGTGTCATGAGCTGCAGACTGACATCATGCACACGCTTAGGCCTTCCTCCAATCACCTGTCACCTGCATGCTGCGCCACACCCCTCGACTCCAAGTTGAGGCACACGTTCGCCATCCCGTCGCGAACTGTCTTCTGCCAGCACTAAGCTACACTCTTTCCACACTACTCCAAGCCTCGAGCCCACGTAGGTTATGAAATCGCCCCCAGCACCAAATGCAATGCAAAACAATACATTTTGTTCGGACTGAAGCAATCGCACATTTGCTGCTGAGTCAGAGTGACAATCCGGCAGGGTGCTACAAGGAAGGTCATTACCATTTATTTCCAGAAACCTTGAGATTTACATTTGCTCAGGAATGCAAGAATGCAGGCTATCTTCAATACATATCTTCATTTTTTATCTAAAGCCCACAGAGATCATCCCATTAGTGCCAAGTTGCATAGAGACTAGACAAAATTGGCTAAAAGAATACAGAAATGACAGCGCAAACAGTTATTTGAACTGTGTAGCTTTGGAGTGGAGCAGCCCATATGCATAGCTTTTGCCCAGCAAGCTGGCGTTTGCAAAACTTGTTCAATATTTAGACTGGTGCTACATAGCCAGACTAAGTGCCTAGTTCAGTATTCAATCCCACAATCCCAATACAGTCAATGATACAGGTAAGATGCCGTTTAAAGCAGTGGTTCTCATTCAGGGGGGCCACTAGGGGGCCTCAACAAACTTCAAATGAAGCATTTATATATATTAGTGATATAATTTCTAAGATATATATTTAAAATATTAAGATTTATAATCAAATATTGTAACTACCAATGAGTTAACTTCCAATAGGGCAGAAAAAAAGCTATATATTTTAATATATAAATATATTTTAAAGACAAATATAAAGACATTTTTCTCTGTTAATAAAACGTTTGAAAACCAGCACATTTGTTATCATTTCAAAGGATATATTCACAATAAGTGTTTACATGCACCTTTAGTCACACTCAAGCAATATATATATTTTTTTTTAATGTCATGTAAACACTTTAATCTGACTGAAATCATACCACTCAGACTTTTTTGAAGGCAAACTAATAGATCTAAATATGATTGTAGTTTTAGACAACAATTGACCTTTGTGTTGTATGCATGCTTCAGAAGACAAAGATGATATGTTTGTACTTAATCCTTCAGATATTCAGTTACACATTTTGTCACATATAGTTGGACAGATGCCGAATGTAGCTCAATTATAACTGTGCTGAAAAGGTTGAGAACCACTGGTTTAAAGATTTCACCCTAGTGTCACATCCATATCTATAAATCTTAGAATAAAATGCCTTGGTTTAGAGTCATATTTTGAGCAATCTCACCCTGCCCCACAAAAAAAAAACGTAAGTGATAATAAATTCAAAACACAACAAAGTATTCTGAAAAGCACAGAGTCTCTTGTTAGTTCAAGAAAACACCAAAAATATGTCCTGTCATGTAACAGCCTTCCCACAATCCCTGTTCCCTTCACTCCTACACCCCTTTTAATACTGCCTTCCTCCACCGTGGTGGTAGGACAGGTACCTACGAGCTGCCCCCCTGACTTCCCGGCCCCTTCAGCCCGACCAGGTTTCCCCTCCGCCCCTCTTTACTCAGGGCCAAGCTGCCTGCCCCTGGTGGCTGCAATCAACAAAGTGCTTTATGCTGGTCCAAACCAAAGGCCAATTTATCTCACTACAGCCAATGTCAGCCCACGTCACCCCGTGAGTTTGTTTTTTGTTTTAAGCAATTAACATATTTTAGTTGTTATGTTAATACAGTTATATAGTAGATAAGCTATATAGTAGATATTATACAGTAGATAAGCTACAGTGCTGTCACAACCGTGGTTTCAGATGGCTTGAAAGTGGAAAGGTTTTGTAGACTGCATCTACATATGCAAAGATCCATGTGTCACGCAATTACATTAAGGTTGTTGATTATTCTCGATAAGTCCAAGGACAGTACTAGTTAAGACTGGTGTGTTTTCATTACCGTAGCTCAGTATGTTTCCCTTTTTGTACCATCCCCACCCCCCTCTTTCTCTGTCTTGCTAACCATGCAAATGCTGAAACCTCATTGGGCCTGCTAATTCTCCATCAACACCCACCCTCAACCTTCTTCTAAATGTTCTTTCCATTCCCAACTGTATCCAAACACTTCCTTCCCATCTCATTGGCTAACCACTTCCCTCCTTTTCTCACCTTTCTTTGCCTGTGTTTCCTCTTCTTCCTCCACTGCCCTTCCATTTCCCTATTAATCACTTCACGCCATCCCGCTTCACTAATCCATCCTGCTGTATCTGCTCTTACGATTACACACCCCTTCTCTTCACTTTACACCTCTTTTCTCCTCTGATCCTGTAACAACCTTCGCTCCTCCTCCTGTTCTTCTCTCCTTCCTTATTTTCTTCCCGCACCCCTCCCCACTCCACTTTCCTCCTCCCGTTCTCCCCTTCTCTAGGACGATAAGGAGATCGACCTGGAGCACCTTCATCACCGGGTTAACAGCTTGTGCACGGAGGACGAGAGCCCCCACAAACAGTACTCCACCTCCTCCATCGACCTGACGCCCCTGGACATGGACTCCCTCCCAGCCGCCCGGCAGGCCCTGGAGCAGATCAGCGACTTCCGCAACACGCACATCACCACCACAACCTTCATCCCTGAGCAGATCCAGACTCTCAGCCGCAGCCTGTCGGCCAAAGCAGCAGCCGGTTTCGCCTTCGGGGCCGTGCAGGACCACCGGACTGGGGGGCCCTTCCGGCAGCGGGCCCCCAACGGCGGCTTCTTTCGCAGCCCCATCAAGACAATGTCCAGCATCCCATATCAGCACACCCCGGCCCCCAACTTCAGCTACTGCAATGACCCAGACAGGGGCACCTCCATATAGACTTCAGGGGTTCCTGGGCCTATGAGTTGGAAACAAAAAAGTGATATATGTAAATACAAATGTTCCTTTTCGGTTGTCGTTTTCTCTTGGCTTTTGCTCTTTTCGATGGAGCTTGTTCGTCCCAACAGAATTCGCTGACAGGACGAGGGTGGAATAAAATGATCATTATTGTCATTGCGGTTTGGCAGGAGATTTTCTCTGTGAACTAAATGAATTTGCCTTTTGTTTGCCACATTCAATTTCGTGGGGAGAAAAAAAAAACTCAAATGTTGCAATGATAGTACGTTTACCTTTTTTGGAAGGTTTTTTTTGGGGGGGGGGGGGA
>NW_015650363.1:963786-973763 GCF_001515625.1 Sinocyclocheilus rhinocerous
GAAAAAAGAAAAAAAAAAAAGACTCTGCCAAGTGTTTCCCAGACCTGCAATAACTCAGTTTGGAAGAATCTTGTCAACTCTTTGACTGAATTTTGCTTCATCTCAGCGCTCTTTTAACGTTAAGTACTCCCTCTAGCTGACACATTGAACATAGCGCTGCTAAACTCAGAGAAAACAACCTGCTTTTCTCTAAAGCTTCACAGTGAATGACTGTGTTTCTAAAGACCTCTCATCGTCTCTGCCATCTCCCTGAAGTTGAAATCTACTTTGAGTCTTTAAACGGACATTCTGTGGAAAAGACTCAAATGAACTTTATAATAAATTTAAAAAAAAAAAAAAATGATTATACTGTGGGGGGTAAGTATAACAAATCTTTAATGCGTGGAATGTGTCTGGTCAAAGAGTTTTAACAACAACAACAACAAAAAATGTTCAGAGTTGTCTGTAGTTTTAGTTTTCTCTTTTTTTAATGATTAATTTTGAAATTGCTTCAGTGCCATCATCTTACATTAATTTGCACCATTAAACCATCAAGAGTTTGTATTCACTTCTGTAGCCGTACACCAGGATTCGACAAAAACATTCTGTAGAATAGTTTCATAGTATATGCCACAATCTCGCGGCTGTGCGTCATAGATTTTGGAAATCAAAGTGTAAGAGGGTTTTTAAACGAATTCTTAACACAAGCCTTAGGAGACAGGGCTTTTTTTTACTTTTCAAGTGTCGGTCCTCAACCTGTTACTATCTGAAAATGCTGATACGGTTATTTGAAATATCGTTCTATTTAATTTCGTAAATGTTAAGGGGTAATATTTATCTAACTTTTTTTTAAAGTGCTAATTGTTTAAACAAGGCCATCAAGGTGTGGGGAGAGTTTTTTAAAAAAAATACACATTTTGAGGACAGAAAACAAACCAATCCTTTTCACTAACATAAACTGTATTAATATTTACTAATGTTAGTCGTTTAGAATGAGCTTTCAGTTTGTTATACTCTAATTCGCAAATGTTGTATGTAGAGAACAGCAACAGTGTTTTGACGCAAGCATTCTAGATGTACTTTTCTTAAGATATGATTACTGAAAGACTATAGGAGCAATTTTATTTAGTATCAGTTTCAAGATTTTTTTTTTTAGAGTAAATGAAGAGACATTAAAGTGTATATTTTACATGCAGATATTTTTGTTGGGTTTAAAGAAGATGTAGATTATAATATCAGAGTCTATAAAGCTCAGTTAGCCGCTATCACATTACAAGAAGTTCTCCACGGTTTCTGACGGTAAGGCATTCTCATTCGACTTCATTTCATTTTAATGTCCAAATCTGTCAAAAAGGAGGCAAGGTTTTTTTTTGGTTTTTTTTTCGTAAAAGAAGCATGCAAAACCTGCTATGCCTGTAACATTTTTAATTTCATACATAGAATTGTACAGGATTACATCATTTTCAACTGATTATAATGTACAGTATTTAATATAGGCCTATTTTGTTGTATGTGTTGCATATTATTCAAATGGAACAAACTGAGGCCTCTGTTAGAAGTGGCAAAGCTTTCTGTGTATAATTTGTCTAATAAACATGTTTTCTACAGTGGATTTTGTTGTGTTTTCTGTATCATCAAAAATGTCCGAACAGTACAGTTGTACATGTGAACAGTAATGCTGTTCTGTTTTGTCCCTTCCACCTCAGGATGAGCTCATCAACATGAAGTGAAGTTCTTTGAACACAATGAAGGTTGTGGTCAAAGGTTAGCCACTGTTGGCTTTTGACTTTGTGAACCAGATTCATGCTCTACAGGTCAAAGTGAAAGGCACCACAGCATTTCAAGTCATGCTCTAGTGATTGAGGAGTTTGTCGCCACAAGTTTATCCCATTCAAAAAGAAAACGAAACTCAATCTGGTATTAACACTCATTTTTGAACGTGTTTAACTGTGCACCAATAGAAGAGCGAATTGTTGCAATTTGTTTAATGTTTATGTTGCACAACTGAGATTTTTTTCGATAGAATATTCTTGTATATTATTGATTATAACTGTATTTATTTTATTATATTAGACTATCCCCCGGTTTCACAGACAATGCTTAAGCCTATAGTCCCAGACTAAAATGCATGTCTGGGCTGTTTTAACTGAAAGAAACTTGCACTGACATATCTTCAAATATCTCAGTGCCATTGTTTTATCTCAAGATGCACACGAGTAATGTTATTTTCAAAGGAACATTTATAAAAGGTACTTAAATGTCCTAATTGAACTATGGCCTAAACCTGGCTTAGTCAAAGCCCTGACTGTGAAACCAGGCCTATATGTACGATTATAAGATTATATTAGGCTATATAGGCTATAAGTACGATTACGTAAACTAATAAATAAATGATAAATGCCTAAATTAATAAAACATATTTGTAAATAACTTTCTCGAAAAAATGATGCGTTTTTTTTTTTTTTCACGCGACAGCAGTACGCATGACGACACAATACCTAATATGTCAAATCAATGTAGCTAATTGTTTTCTTTCTTTCTACTTTTGAACAACATATTTACTTGAAGAAAATGAGTCTAAATTCACTATGGACAAAAGCAGGTTCAAAGTAAGGTGTTCAACTTCTCAAAGAGTTTTGATAACCCCTTTCACTTCACTTGAGACTGTCGAGACAGACCATTTTTTTCCTCTTCTATTCCGCTTTATACTATCTAATTTCCTAAACATAGCGTGTAAGGAGGCTCGCCACATAACTTTATTCTGTCTCTAAGTTTCTGAGTAGGCTATGTCCTGTGGGACGAACCATTGTGATAATAATTCTCTAGTTAAACAGGTTTGAAGCGCGACATTACCAAAAAAAATGTTTGAGCATAATAACCTCTCTCGGGTTTACTACGACTTCTTATTGGTCTCCTACACGCGCCTGCCCCGCGTGCTCTTATTGGTCAAAGCGCCACGCGACCAGCTTGAGAAGGGGGGCTCCCCGGCGCGTGCCGCTTTTAAAACCAACGAGTCGCCCTGAGACATCAGTAAAGAAATCCCCTTCACCACAGGTGTATGAACAGAAATCCTCCACGGCAAAAATCCCTTTCCCAAATCCATAGCCACCCACTTTCCTCCAAAAAGCACAAAACAACAAAATGGATGGAATGAACGTGGACGGCGTAAGCACGGATACAAGGGAAGTGGTTGAACTCGACGTCCAGAATCCGAGCTTGGGGCGGGGGGAGCAGCGCGAGTACCCACCAGCTTTGGCACTCATGGCCAGCAGTGACCCACGCGCCTGGCTGGCTCCCGTGCAGGCTGGCACCTGCGCGGCACACGCAGAATACCTGCTGCACTCGCCCGGCTCGAGCGCGGAAGGCGTGTCCTCTGCCTCCAACTTCAGGAAGAGCAGCAAGAATCCTGTCAAAGTACGCGAGCTCTGCCGGCTTAAAGGAGCTGTGGGTGCAGATGAAGGCAGACAGCGGGCCCCATCCAGCAAAGCGACGAACGTCGTGCAGAAACAGAGACGAATGGCTGCCAATGCCCGGGAGAGGCGAAGGATGCACGGATTGAACCACGCGTTCGACGAGCTGCGCAGTGTCATCCCAGCCTTAGACAATGACAAGAAGCTCTCCAAATACGAAACCCTACAGATGGCCCAGATCTACATCAACGCTCTGTCTGACTTGCTTCAGGGCCCCGGTGCTAAAGCCGACCCGCCAAACTGCGACTTGCTGCCTGCCAACGTGTTCGAGGAGGACCGCTCTCCCAGAGGATCGCCGAGCGTCTGTCGGAGAGGCGCGGGCGCGGGTTACCCGTACCAGTACGAGGACGGAACATTCGCCTCTTTCATGGCGCAAGACCTCCAGTCGCCCTCTGGAACGAGCAAGTCCGGTTCGGAGGCCAGCAAGGACTCGCCTCGGTCGAACCGGAGCGACGGAGAGTTTTCCCCTCACTCGCACTACAGTGACTCAGACGAAACGCACTTGGAGATGCAGAGCGAAGACGAGCTGTCGGAACTGAAACTGCCCAAGCACCGCGCTTTTTAGAAAACACACCAACTGGACTGTCCATCAATCGTGTCAATCGCATATTTGGGCTTTGTAATGGGTTGCTTTATTTATCCATTTGTTATATGATCTTTTGACAATGATGTTGTTGTGTCTGACGCCAATAGATTTAGTTGCCTTCTCGTGACATTGACCAGACCCCTACGCCATGTGAACTGCCGCGTGCAGCAGTGCCATGGGCTCGAATGTCATGCCTAAAACTGTCTTCCGTGAACTGTTTTGACACCGTTTATTCAGACATGATTGTCATGGGCCTATTTTCATAGATACGATTGATTTTGAACCCTGTAAGAATCTGCAACTTCTAAAGTTTACGTGCACTTTAAAAACGAGCCATAGGCTTGAGAAACATTCTTTTGTCATGGAACAAGAAATTTTGTGTTTATGTAGAAGTAATGCCAATTTGATGAATATATTTAATATAGCCATTAGATTTTGTACATCCGTTCATTTTTAATATTTGATTTCAATGCAAAGATGTTGTGTTCTGCTTCTGTAGCTGAAGTAAGCTATTTATTTCTGTTTGCCTTTTCAATTTTTGCGTTATTGAAAATAAGCAGTTTTGCTACTCGTATGTTTTGTTTTATTGTAGAAATAAAAAGGGAAAATTAACATGATTATGTCTCGTCTCTGTGTGATTGTCCTTATCGGTTTTTCATTATGATTTTATCTCATAATTTTTTCTAGAATATAGATCTTATTTTTAAATAAAGTAAATCCTAATATGTTAATATTACAACAAATGGGCACCAGCTTTATCTAATGATATTTAATTTTAATTCGGTTTAGCCCTTAACGGCCACTGAGGTGTGGGACACTTTATGGTTGGAAGAGATGTGATCGATGATCGATCAATTAATAATTACAATTGTACTGTAATTTTGTATCAAAACCTAGGATGAACTTGCCAGTGATGCATACAAAACAAACCTTTATTTTTAAGTGTGTACTTTATTCAAGTAGAGTGGTTCTTTGCAGCACCGTTCATGAAACTATTAAAAAAGCTTCCAAATGGTGTATTCATTGCGATTGCCAAAGAAGAACCGTTTTTGTTCCGCAAATAACCTTTCAATGAACAGTTCAAAACCCCTTTTTTGTGAAGAATAATTTTATAATTTAAAAACCTTTTTCACTATAAACTTTTTATTGAATTAAAAGGCTCCATGGATGTTAAAGTTTATTCATGGAACCATGAATGCCAATAAAGAACCTTTTTAAGAGTGAACCATCTTCTTATAAGAAAGTTTCTTAAGTTGGTTGTTTGGTTCAGAAAGTTCTTAATTTTACATTACAGGTTCCTCGATTCAGTGTACTGGTTTCTAGGTTATTTTAAATGCAACGTTTTTTTTCACCCAGTGTATGATACATAATGTCAGTTCAGCATATTTTTCTTTATTTAGCCTGTTCATTCTGAGGCCGTTTTAAAAACTTATTTTTCTCTCTTTTGAAGTTTTACTTGCATAGTTGTCAAATTATGTGTAAACGCACTATTTACATTAATAATTGCTCGTGTTTCAAAGGTTTACAGCCAACCCGATTTCATGAGAAAACGTAACTATTTTACGAAGTGGCGATTTCGTTCGAATTTCATATGATTTGATTCGCATATAGGCCTACGAAAAAATATAATTTTACGAAAGTACAATTAATTATTAATTAATTAATTAATTAGTAATAGACTCAGCCATGAATAACCCGATCTTTTAAGAAAACTTAATTTAGCGGTTTGTTCTACAATTGTCTTAAAATTTGAACTTTAAGTCCAGGTCTTAGTCTCATTGTTAATCTTTTCTTTTGGTCAAAGTTTGGAAACACTTCTCTGAAGACGTTTAGCGAATAGCCTACGTTAAGGTTTTCTTCATGCGGTGCTGGTATGCTGCCAACTGCCCCCGTGCCAACTGTCAGCTTCTCTACCCTCGAGCCATGACAAACATCATGAATTATTTCATTTTGCGTATGAATGGGTTTTTAATAGTCTTCTTATCTATAGCCTCGTCTTTATTGAAGGAATTGTTTTAACTGTACCCTAATTGAAGCGTTTATTAACTTTTACAAAATTGTTGTCCGACCCGTGGCAAGGGGTGTTGGGTGTCCTCCTGGAAGCACGCGCTGTCAGCTGGTGAGCGCAACGAGTGGAGTCCCACAGGACCTGACTCGAGAGACTATACCCTCGCTCCGTGAGTCTGCCACACGCGCGCGCACACGCCCGCCAGCACTTACCAAAGTACACATGCTGACGTACACACACAAACACGCGCACTCGTATGTCTTCGACTAAAAGGGGACTTATAAATAGCCTTCCTTTGTTGTTTTTGTTGTTGTTTTTAAATAAAACTGAAATATCTACAGACCTCTAAAATACGTTTATCAAAAACATTTTTACTTTATGAACCACTTTTCTTGTTCATTTTTTTCTTTATGAACCTTTTCTTGTTCAGAACCTCCCCAAAAATAATCGTTTACCATGGTAAATTATTATGCATATTACAAAAAAAAAACTTTGATCTGTAGCTAGTAGCTACATTATGTTTATTCATATGATTTTCAACAATGCTTAAAGCTACAGAGAGTTCCCTTTAAGAATAGAAGGGATAAGTAATTTTCCAAAACTTTTTTTGTCTGCTCCCTTCAAAGACTTCACTGGAATTGCTCAGGAATTATTAATGAAAGTGGGCGCTGTGTACCTGCTTTTTTGTGTCTCCACCCCTGCGTTTAACCAATCACTTGAGCCGTGTGTCTACGATCCCTATCCAGATTAACATCGAGAATAATAGGCAATATCATGCACACGCTCAGCACGCTAAATTATTCACAGCCTTATCCATAATACCTTTATCTTCCAGTGAACCGCGCGACCATCTGTGCCGCCCTGTTACATGCGACCCTCAAACGACAAACGCGCTCAAATTTCGCGACCACGCGCCTGTAAATGGGGAGTAGCGACGCCTACCAAACTGTAAACTAAGTGAAACGTTTATCACCTGCATTTAGTAGTCGCATTTACTATGATTATTCTTAAGCTGTGTTTCCCTAAATGTTTGTATATCTGGCCTTACATAACGTCTTCCGGTATTTTACAACGGAGACTGCCTGTTTCCCAAAGTAGCACTTTTAGATCGGTTATTAAAGGCATCGTTACAAGAGCTGTCAGGTCCAGTCGTGCTGAACTAATGCCAGTGCTTTCACCGATATGTCCAGTTTGTCTCCTCAGCGTGAAAAATGCTACCAAACATGGCTTAAAACATTAGCTTTTTTTTTGTCTATACGCTTAAAGTCATTAAACATAAATCTTTTTTTATAGTGCTCTTCAGTTGTTTCCATGGTTGTGCTCCTTTTAGCCTATAGAAACTTGTTCACAGAGTAGTGTGCTCTTCATAAAAAAATAGTGTGCACTTCATGCAACATTTGAAATATTCAACATAGGCCTATTTAATTTTTTTATCTGACAAACTTTATGGTCTAGTGTTCTCAATCATCATTAATGTTTTACGTCATTTTGATAGTTTCTTCTTCTTCTTCTTTTTTTTTTTTTTTTTAAATTTTTTAATAATATTAAAAATATCTGTATGACATTATATTCTGCAGTTCTTCCCTGTTGTACCGAATATCTATACGTTTCAAATTATCATATCGAAGTTAGAAATTCAAATATTGTGACAAAATTAATTTTGTAGGGTGCCACAAGTTTGTTAAAATTTCCAAAGGGTGCCGCGACAAAAAAAAGGTTGGGAAACACTGGTGTAGGGCATTAGCACATACAGTTTGTACAGTATAAAAACCATTACGGAATGTCCCCACAATTCAGAAAAACAAACCTGTGTGTGTGTGTGTGTGTGTGTGTGTGTGATTCTGGAGTATTTCTTTTGAAGCTAGAAGCCAGATGTTTAATGTTTTTTGTTGGATTTATTTTTTCATTGATTCGAATTAGTCTACATCAACAATTGGCTACCCTATATGGTGGTTTAAAAGAGAAAGATGATTATTATTCAATTACTTTATGGTGCCCATGGTCTAAAACATGTTGCTTGATTTAATACAGAGACATTTAATAAAAGAAAAAAACAGTATACGCTACAGAGACAAGAGAAAAAAAAATATTACGTTATTAAAATTATTTAGCATTTTTTTTAATTACCGTGTTTTAAGTGGATACTTAGCTATATATAACTGTCAGTTGACCCCAATGACCCCGGCATGCCCACCGCATCAGGGGCGACTGATATCAACCTGTGGTCCCATGGTCTTTTTTTTTTTTTTTTTGTTTTACTTACAGAGTATTCCTGACAACAGCTGGGAGACTGCCTGAGTTGAGGTTTCACATCTCATTAAATATTGAGGTAGAGCGTTGAAGAAAAAACATAAACAAATACCCCCTCCCTTACGCAATGCGCGGGCTCGTAGAATCCGAGAGGCTCGTGCGCAATGGTGCTATCGTGTTGCTTTTCAACTTCATGCTAACCTTTACAGTAACTTACAAATCCAACATATGTGTTCAGTGAAGATTCCGAAATAGTTATGGTAACTATGTTAACATAATGTGTCTTGTTTAATACCTTTATTAATATGTTTAATAGGTTGGATCTTTCCCAACTTTACACTATAGACAGATCTGCTGTTTAGACATTCGACTGTTTTTGTCTGACAGTGACAAAATAGAACATAATAAAATGACTTTTTCAGCTTTGTATGCATTCCAATGCTGTGAAATATATATATATATATATATTTCTCTCTCTATTTTTCCCTAGTGTGTTTGTGTGTGAGGTAGTGGGGAATTGTTTGCTTTTACTGTCCTAGTTCCTCAACCCTTTTTCAACATGATGGACAGGTCATGAAAAACCACCACCATGAAGACCAACCCAACCTCCACCTCATTCAGTACTGGACGAACTTAAATATTTCAGAACATCATGCATGCATAGACTACTGAACAGGTAAAGTGTTATAATGTAAACCGCCAGCAGAGCACATGCTCATTATGCTTAGTTGAAAAGTTAGGTTCCTAAACTTCATTGAAGATAAGGGGAGTGGGAGGAGCCAAGGAAAGGGTTCGGACTCTCTGGGGACGTTGGAACAAAAGCTAAAACTGGGCCGTACTCTCCATCTGCTTTGAGACTGTAGCAACAACCATAGAGCAAGACAGAAAAAGAGAGAGAGGGCATGTGGGGGTGAGGCGCACAAGGCATTCAAAAGAGTCGAAAAAAGACAACTTTTGATGCAAGTGCAGAAATGGATGATAATTGGAGAAAAGGTTCACTGTTATAGTGCAGACAGAGAATCATTCTCAACTATGTAAGCACTGATATGAGAGACTTATGCCAGGTAACTGTTACCCATCCAGCTACTGTCAAAAGAGCATTTGTATGTCAGCTTATGGAGATAACGCTATGAAATATTAATGCATTAGAGGCCTTTGTTGACACATACGCATACACCTGTGCATGTAGCACAACTACATGGTTAAAAAAAGCTTTGTGGCATTTTAAAAAAAGATTGTTATCTAAGCAAGGGAGGAAAATAATAGAAAACGTCACATGAACCTTTGAATAAGAGGTATGAATTATGCATAGGCTTCCTGTGAACACCAGTCTGCAGTCTCTGATGATGCGTATCAGTGTAACCCAGATAGCCAGGATTATTCGTGTGAAATCATATAGATAATGTTATCCATGAAAGCTCTTTACTTGTAAAACAAGGAAAAAAGATATTTAAACAGTTTGGGGAAAAGTTTTTGGGAACACTGGTAGAAGTATCTGTTGAACATAATGCAACAGATATTGATGCACTTAAAGGAATATTCTGAGTTCAATACAAGTTAAACTCAACAAGAACATTTGTTGCATAATGTTGATTACCAGAACAACTGTTATTCCATTAATTCTTTTGTTAAAATTTGTTCAATTATTTGAGCTGTATAGTTGCTCGTCTTTTTTTTTTTTTTT
>NW_015650363.1:973773-978426 GCF_001515625.1 Sinocyclocheilus rhinocerous
GGTTATAGGCATTATGTTGTCATGGCAACAAAGTTGCAAAGTTGGATAAAACACACTTGTTGTTTATGTCTTGTGTCTATCCACCATATTTTTTAGCATAGGAGCAGGTGAGGCGATTTGTAATTTGAATATGTGTCGTTCACTTCCAGTTATTTTAGCTGTACAAAAACAGTCTTTCATGCTGCTTGATATTGCAAACTGGGATTTGTTATCTTTTTAAAAAAAATATTACTGTAATAATAAACACTCTAGTTTGTAGCGCAGATAGTTTAACCATTTACTGCACACTGTTATTCTTCTAGTTATTTACCTATAGTATAGCGGCTAATGAATTGCAGTTCTCACACATTAAAAAAAATAGCTTCTGTGTTGCAAAATAAAGTGAATGTTATTGAAACAATGAGTTTAAAACTGTGGTTACAGACTGGCCCCATTCACTTCTATTGTAAGTGCCTCACTTGAATCCAGTTTTTTGCTTGAAATAAATTTTTGTGGTAATCAACATTCGTTGCAAATGCTGTTGATTGAACTTCATATGTATTGAAACTGGAATACCTTTTTTGATTCTTTTTTAAATAAATATGTGATGCTATCACATGACTTTATTAAAATAATCTGCAGAAAAGATGGAAGGATTAGCCATTTGTTAGCTAACCTTGTCCACCTCATCTCAATGTCTTTCAGCACGCTGTAAAAAGAAACTGAAAGGGCAGTGGTGATTCTTCACATCTTTGTTCCTCCTGTGGCTGTGCTTTTGTGTCTGCAAAATGTTCAAAGTGGACGTACCTACACCAACATGAGGCTTCTTGGGTAACCGTCTCATTCAAAGGTACACAATGGTGAGGCCAATTATATTGACGTTCAATGCCCTTTGAGCATCAGTTACATTCATTGTGAAGATATGAATGTGTGTGCATATGTATAAGAAACACCTAAACTGTAGGGGCATTTATTCTTTTTGTCGACTTCCTCATGGGGTTGGGTTACGTCCATCGTGCCGTTCCCCTTCCGATGAACGAGAGGCTGCGGTAGTGAATGGTTGAGGTCAAAAAATTGGCTCTCATAGTGCTGAAGGCACTTTTCGAGTCACACCTCAGAACATGAGGGGCAATTCTTCCTTTAAAACTAGGGGTGAATGCTTTGACTTATATAGATTACAAGGGCAGGCACATAGAATGATTGGATTTGTGGTGTAAACCACATCTAAGACGTTTAAAAGAAGATGAGGGGAAGAAAATGGGGTCAATAATTTCTATTCAGTGTCCATGACATTTGTAATTCTTCCTAAAGGAAAGCATATAAACTGAAGTCCTGCACCAGGACCTCTCATGCCCCTCGCATCTCTCTCAATGCCTTGAACTCATTTAACTCTGCCAGGCCTGGAGAGCACTGGCTGTCCCACCCACTCACCTGTGAAGGCCACGCATCTATTAAGGCACTCTTGCCCCCATTGTACAGTGGCTGCACAGATAGTGTTTCAGCTGTGAGCCATGCTCTAGGGAGGGATACTGTATATTGTCAGGAGTTTTCTTGTGTTTTATTCCACTCTCCTTTCATGGCCGCTGAAAGCCTCCTCTAGTCCAGTTCCCCAGAGTCCCTCACTCTCAGGTATCCTGTGGGTGGAGCAGAGGGGAGTGGGGCAAGCTGGGGGAGACAAGGATATCGCTTTCAGCTGTACGCAGAGACAACTGAGCCCCCCCGCCCACCTTTTCTACCTCCCACTCCCAATTAGGGATACATGTCTGACCCCTTTTATTTTTTTCCCTCCCCATTTCCATTCATCTATTCAGCACTCAGTGAGGAGGAGCCTCTGACAATGGAGAGTTGTGGAAAGCAACTTTGCAAATCGAACAGTGTCAGGCAGGACAGAGAGATGGAAAAGGTAGCAGGGTTGTGTTTTCAACTGACAAGAGACAGACAGACAGACAGACAGATAGATGGATGGATGGATGGATGGATGGATGGATGGATGGATGGATGGATAGATAGATAGATAGATAGATAGATAGATAGATAGATAGATAGATAGATAGATAGATAGATATGGGCTAGAATGGCTGAGTCATGCCTAATGAGTTTGTGTAAATGTTTTTTTTTTCTTTTGTCTCTTAGAAAATATGACATGTCTGAATCACCAATGAATTAGCAGACACAAGGTTTCAGTCTTTCACTACAAGCAAAAGAGAGTAAAACCTGAGCTGAATGACCTCCAGTTAAAATCACTATTCAAGGTTTAACATGCACACCTTCTTTGAAATGTATACATTTTAAATTATAAATACTGGGATATACAGCCACATTGAGTTCCCTAGTACGTCAGTATGCATACTTGCCAGTATTTTGTGAGCATATAATCCCTGCAATATGAGTGTGAGACATAAGAGTGGAGGGGAGGGAGTTGGTGCCTGCAGGGTGTACTTAGAAAACGTGACCCCTTTCTAAGTAGTTTGCGCCCAACACTTATAGAGCAACTTCCTTATTTGCATGAATACAGCCCAGATTCACTCAATATACAAAAGAAGCTGAGTAATTAGTTTACCAGCCAGTGGGCTTCTTAGCAACTCAAGCCTCTTAGCACAATCACACACCATTCTCCTTCTACAAAACATTACTCAGCAAACCTTAGTGTTATTTTTAGCCACCATACAGCAAAGTTTGAAGCTGTTTTCTGTTGTTTTGAGGCTTGTAATTATTTACTCACCATCATTCCAAACCTTTATGCTGTAAATTTTTTATGTGAAACACAAAATTAGAATTTTGGAAGAATGTTTTTATAAAGGGACTGCATCTGTCAAGTAAAAAAAAAAAAAAAAAATCCAACTCTATAAATGCAATCCATAACACAGATTTTAAAACAGCAGTCTGTAAACTCCCAGGGGACCTCAAGGGGGTGCTATGGAGTCCGTGAAAAGTCTGAAAGAATATAAGAAGATTTTATCAAATGTACAACGGTAGTAAATGAACAAATAAAAAACAGTAGTAAATGAACAAATCTGCATAGTATAGCTTTTTTATTTTTAAGTGTCATCGTAACTTACATTCATAGTATCTTTCTAAGGAGTTTCACAACACCTTGCTCTGATTGTATATTTTCTGTAAAGCTGCATTGAAACAATATTTATTGTGAAATGCACTACACGGAAAAATTCTAATATTTTGTAGAAAAAAAATTCACATTCTTTAAATAAGTTTTTTTTTCTCCTTTTTGGAGCTTGACTGGATTTTTGAATTTTGAATTTTTTTTTCATTATATGGATAAGTGCTGCATGAAAATTATGTTTCCACCTATATTCTATATCTATATCTATAAATATTCTGTTTATCAGCATATTATTATTATTAACATATTCATATTTTTTATAGTCCCTGTTTCTACTTTTTTTTACAGTCCTGAAGAACGTCTCTAGGTTACGTATATGTAACCCTGGTTCCCCGAGGGAACGAGACGCTGCGTCGAAACGCTTTGGGAACGCCCCTGTGTGCCCACGCTCTGAATCACATGTGAAATCAGTACAATGGAATGGCGAAACGTCATTCGTGATGTAGAGACCAGAGAGCATAAAAGCGCATCCGAAAAAAGCAGCGTTAGCTTCTGATAAGTTGAAGCAAATCACTCACAGGGATGCAGGAAGTATGGCAACACGACGCAGCGTCTCATTCCCTCGGGGAACCAGGGTTACATAAGTAACCTAGAGACGTTCCCCTTCAGGAACTCGAGCTGCGTCAAAACGCATTGGGAACGAGTATGCCCACGCCACCATACTGACAAATGCCTGTCTTGTGTGAAATCATGGCGAGCACCGCTAAGACAGATGCACCTGAAAGTCTGAAGCGGACCATACTTCTCCTGGCCTCAAGCACAACGAAAGAAACATGTACCAACGGGTTTCGCCCCCAGTGAATGCCCATCCAAAGGGAGGTGGTAAGCAGCTATGGCCACCACGAACACTCTAAAGGTGGAGGGGGTCAAACCTGCGAAGAATCGTTCCTGCAGGAACTCCAGAACTGAACCAACCGGGCAGTTAACTGGGAGCAGCTGACGATATCCGCACCATGAAGTGAACACAACCTACTTCAAGGAGTACAGTTTTCTCGTGGAGGGAGCTCTGGAGTGGAGTATGGTCTCAACAACCTCAGTTGAGAGACCGGAAGCTACAAGTTGTGCCCCCCCAGGGGCCACACCCACAGTTTCCACAACTCCTGATGGGGGTGAAAGATGGTGTCCCCCGCCTGAGAGAGGAGATCCTGCTTTGACGGGAATCTCCCATGGAGAGTCTTGAGAAGGGCTACCAGGTCCGCAAACCATAGCTGGCCAGGCCAGTATGGAGCTACTAACTTAGGAGACGCACCCCATACCGGCGAACTCCAGAACTCCTGGGAGCAGAGCAAACGGGAGAAATGCGTACAGATGCAGCGGCTATGTCTGTACCATAGCATCCAGTCTGAAAGGAGCTGGATCTGAGAGGGAGAACCAGAGGGGACAAAGTAAGGTCTCTCGAGATGCAAACAAGTCCACCTGGGCTTGCTCTTTCAAACTTTTTCCAAATCTGCTCCACCACCTCAGGGTGGAGCCTCCATTTCCCGAGCCTCAGCCCCTGCCTCGACAGGATGTCTGCTCCCTGATTGAGGTGCCCAGGGATGTACACTGCCCTC
>NW_015650363.1:979831-982623 GCF_001515625.1 Sinocyclocheilus rhinocerous
GGAACTCCAGAACTGAACCAACCGGGCAGTTAACTGGGAGCAGCTGACGATATCCGCACCATGAAGTGAACACAACCTACTTCAAGGAGTACAGTTTTCTCGTGGAGGGAGCTCTGGAGTGGAGTATGGTCTCAACAACCTTAGTTGAGAGACCGGAAGCTACGAGTTGTGCCCCCTCAGGGGCCACACCCACAGTTTCCACAACTCCGGACGGGGGTGAAAGATGGCGTCCCCCGCCTCAGAGAGGAGATCCCGCTTTAACGGGAATCTCCCATGGAGAGTCTTGAGAAGGGCTACCAGGTCCGCAAACCATAGCTGGCCAGGCCAGTATGGAGCTACTAACTTAGGAGACGCACCCCATACCGGCGAACTCCAGAACTCCTGGGAGCAGAGCAAACGGGAGAAATGCGTACAGATGCAGCGGCTATGTCTGTACCATAGCATCCAGTCTGAAAGGAGCTGGATCTGAGAGGGAGAACCAGAGGGGACAAAGTAAGGTCTCTCGAGACGCAAACAAGTCCACCTGGGCTTGCTCTTTCGAACTTTTCCCAAATCTGCTCCACCACCTCAGGGTGGAGCCCCCATTCCCCGAGCCTCGGCCCCTGCCTCGACAGGATGTCTGCTCCCATATTGACTGTCTGTGCGAACCAGCACATGATGGCCTCTCAGGTCCGGGAGAAAGTGTTTCAGAGCTTGAAACACGGCCAGCATCTCCAGGCAATTCATGTGCCACGTGAGATGGTGACCTCCCCATAGACCCTGGGTGGAGCGGTCACTCATGAACGCTCCCCATCCCCTCAGGGAGGAATCCATCATTAGCGTACGTGACGACAAGGAGTCTCCAGCACTGGGCCTTGTGACAGTAACCAAGGTTTCCTCAACCCATCAGGGAGGAATCCGTCATTAGCGTACGCGATGACAAGGAGTCTCCAGCACTGGGCCTTGTGACAGTAACCAAGGTTTCCTCCACATGTCTAAGGCACGTAAGCATCGCCGCATTACCTCAATCATGCGAAGTGGGTTGCCCCACGGGCAGAACCCTATGGTCCTGAGCCACCACTGCAAGGGTCTCATGTACAGCAGGCCAAAAGGTATCACATTGGATGCAGCTGCCATCAGACCTAACAGTTCCTGGAACTGTTTGACAGTGAGTGACTGCCTTCTCTCACTCTCTTGACTGCCGTGAGGATCGACTCGATCCGAGCAGGAGACAGACGTGCCTGCTTCGAGGTCGAATCCCACACCACACCCAGATAAATGGTTCTCTGTAATGGAGAAAACACACTTTTCTTGGCGTTCAGTCGCAACCCCAGTTCTTTCATATGGGCGAGGACGACATCTCGATGCCGAACCGCCATATGCTTTGAATGAGCTAGAATAAACCAATCGTCGATGTAGTTGAGTATGCAGATGCCCTGGAGTCGCAGAGGTAGCCAGAGTTGCATCCACACACTTGGTGAAAGTGCGGGGCGAGAGAGCACAGCTCTTAGGTCTGGGAGAAAGTGTTTCAGTGCACGAAACACGACCAGCATCGCCAGGCAAATTATGTGCCACATGAGATGGTGGCCTCCCCACTGACCCTGGACGGAGCAGCCACTCGTGACTGCTCCCCAGCCCGTGAGGGAGGCATCCGTCGTTAGCGTTGGAAGAACACAATATTGGTAAGCTTCGCCCCCCGAAAGCAAACCTGAGGAACTTCCTGCTTGGGACGATGAAGTACCGGCTATAGAACCCGGACTCTGTCACGAGGAGGGACCACCTAGCTCGGTGCCCTGAAGCAGAGGACCGGCAGGGGATGGCTGATCTAGCTGCTTAGGAGACCTGCTAGGAGGTAGCGAGCCTCCCAGAACCGCTACGTTTCCGGGCGGATGCTGAGAGATGCTCTCGCTGGAGACCGCTGTTCCCTGAAACACCGGAGGTGGCAGGGTTGACAGGCCGGTCTCCTGAGGGCACTGAGGAGAGACGGGCACCGTATGATGAGGTGTACACCACTCTTCCCCAGAGGGGCCCGCCCTCAGAAGTCTTGGGCCATAGGCGTCAGGACCTTTTAGTCGAAGACTATCTAGCGAGAATAATGGTCCGCAGATCCACTTTCTGCTTAGAAGCCTTCGGCCCGGGAGCGCCACTCTGACTCCAGATATACTGGGGGAGTATGAGAAGCGATGCTCCCCAAATGAGGAGCTGGAACACGGCTAGGGCTGCTCCCGCCCAGCAGCCCCTGAGACCTGTGTCCAGCATTGGAAAATATTGGGGCGTAGGGGTGATGCTGCAATGGGAACAGATAGCCCGCAGGCATCTGTCCCACCTTAGACATCGCCCTATAAACCTACTCATTCAGCCTGTCAAATATACATTTTTTTAAAAAGGGCAGATGAGCTGGAATGAAAAATGGTAAAACCCATGCTCTCAACACCTCGGTGCGGAGACAGGGAAAGCCGGTAGGTCCCGACATACCAACTCCTCATATTTTGCTGACCACATCAACCTCCTCAGAGGAAGAGAGGTATAACACCATGCTCTAACTCGAGAATTTTTTATATACCAAGAGAGTGCTGTATTTAGAGAGTGAGGGAGGAGAAAGGGTGAGGCCCGTCTCCGATCCCTCTGCTGAATAATACATATGTAAATATACAGTATATAAACACATATATATCTAACTTCTCAAAGCAAGATTAATATTCATCTTTTAATTCCTCAGAATTAAATGCAGCCAAACAACCAGAAAAGTGAACAAGGTCTGATTATGATATGCGATGCAATATAAAAGAATCGTGAAAAATAGCCTGCAGGAA
>NW_015650363.1:984223-1008802 GCF_001515625.1 Sinocyclocheilus rhinocerous
ATATATATATATATATATATATATATACGTATACAAAATATATATCTAACTTCTCAAAGCCAGATGAATATTCATAATTTAATTCCTCAGACTTAAATGCAGCCAAACAACCAGACAAGTGAATACGGTCTGATTATAACATATGATGTAATAAAAAGAATCGTGATAAATAGCCTGCAAACACATTTATACATTTACACATGTTTGGGGGAAAGAGAGAGAAAAGGAACCTCCCGTCTGCTCACAGATTCCCCCAACATTGTTTGCTGCAGACCCATAATGCAATGTGCGAGCCACTCGATTCTATATTGCATAAGACTTTCTTCCCTCGAGAAGAAACGCCAGCGGGAGCAGAGCTAAATATCCAAGGAAATGCACACTTGTACACTTAGGGACATTTTATGAATGAACACAGCCAGCCCCCTCAAGAGCTGACTGTGCGTGCTCCGCTCCAAAACAAACCACACAAAAATCGTGTGCATCCCCACCCCTAATTATAGCGAGGGCAGGGAGAAACGAGCAATCTAAAAGGCAGTATGCATTTCATATGCAAAAGATTGAGATGGCGAGTCCTCAATCTCATATACATCATTGCTAACATCAACCTCCTCGGAGGAAGATAGCTGCAGCATAGAACTCTCACTCAGAGAGGGAAGAGACCGCAGCGCGGGCTTCCGAACCTCGAGAGAGAGCGCTAGATTCATATGTGATCCTAATCGCCGCCGTGGCTCAGCAACAGCGGGACAGGAACCGAAGACTGCAAACACGGACACACTCCTCGAAGTGTGCCCGGCGGGAGCGGAGCGTTCGCGGCGGGAGCACGATGCACAATCAGCCCCCTCAAGAGCTGACTGTGCGTGCTCCGCTCCCAAACAATCGCGTGCATTCACACCCGTAATGTTTAGCACGGGCAGAGAAGAACACACGATCTAAAGTGCTGTCAGTTTAGCTCGCCATATAGAGGTGATTGTGCACTGTTAATACAAACAACAGAAAATAAGACTGACAAGTTTCACAAAGAGCGCTTGCTGAAAACACAGAAGCTAACGCTGCTTGTTTCAGATGCGTTTTTAAGCTCTTTGGTCTCTTTTGAAATGGATTTTTCGCCATTCCATTGGACTTATTTCAAATGTGATTCAGAGCGTGGGCACACAGGGTTCCCAAAGCTCCCAAAGCGTTTCAACACAGCTCGAGGTCCTGAAGGGGAAGTGAAGATGATGGGCGGTGGATACAGTATCATGTGTGGATCTGTGTTGATTGTTGTGGAGCTGTTTGTTCAGGTAAGCACGGGAAAAGCTCTCGGTGTCTCTCATACTTGAGCTCATCTTCCCTCCCTGCAGATTATCCCTACATCCCTCGTTTTCACATCATCAGACTCAATCCACATCCAGTTGTTGTTCTCCTGAGGGGTGCTTCCCCCCTACAGATCAGTGCTGCCTCACTGCACCTGTCAATCAGTGTCTCTTTTCCTCTCTCTCTCTCTCCCTTTCTTCCCCTTCCAAACCTATTTAATGTTTCTGCGTGATATACGTGACACTCTGATGTTCAATTAGCTACAAATTTCATAATTTTTTATCACTACACAGTGAAAAGCCAGTGCAAACAGGCCCAAAAACATTGTTAAACAAAAATCTTGTTCAAAATGTATTAGACTGGAAAATCTCAGGGAAACAGCACATAAACTGGCATAATATCAAAATCTTTTAGAAATCTCTTGCTCATTATGAGATTATTTTTATATATGACATTTACAAGTAGTAGTAACTAAGATCTAAATCATTTTGATGTTGGATAAACTGACCATTGTAGCTTCCTTCATGAGGTGATGATGAGCAGCGCATAAAAACCATTATCAGCGGCATTGCTCTTCTGTCTTGATGTACAGACAACCAGTCTAGCGCTTCCCCCTCCCTGTTCTCTCCCCCATCCAAAAGTGTGTACTTTGGGGAAGAGCATGAGATGTGAAGGCTCTGCCCTGCCAGGGAGACAGGGGTGAAAACAAAATGGCACGGCTAACAAAAGGGCCTGTATCCAGGCCGAGGCTAGCCATTGTCCTGTGCAGAGCCTGCCGTCGAACGTGAGACGAGCGGGTCCCCCCTCCGCTGCAGGAACCTAATAGGAAATCAAAGTTCTCACGGAGAATGGGCCGGGCTCAGAGTTACCCTCCCTTGGGTCTTGCTGAAAGAAGAGTGCAGAAAGAGTTCTGGCAGGACCAGAGAAGGTTAATGCAGTGGATAGTCTTTCTGCTGCTTGCGTCCGTGGCCCACACTAAACTCTCTGTCTGTCTGTCTGTCTGTCTGGAAAGATACCTTCACTGTCCAGTGTATAAGCTGTGATTGGAAACCTTCTGGCTCTGTGGAGGTTTTTGACCTTCTGAAACTCAATTATGCAGCAAAATGCAGTTTACCTTATCATTGATAAATTAGTTTTAGGACCATGTCACTCACCCACTTTCATAATACATGCAAGACCTCAGTGAAAACCAGGGATGTTTTCAATTTAAAACAGGAAATAAACGTTTTAGGGTATTTAAAAATGTAAATGAATTTGTGACATTGATTGTGAGACTCTTTACAAACAGTCATGTTTAATCATGAAGCACAAGATAAATCATGTAATGAAATCATGCTGAAGAACATGATCATCAGGTTTTACACAAACTTTCACAGTTCATGCAGCTCAAGTGCTTCTGTCATTAAAGCAAAAGACGGGATAAACCAAATAGTAAGACGATCTCAAAATTATGATCATATTTTATTTTAGCTCTTCGATAATATAAATTGTCATGGAAAGTGTCTTAAATTAGAAAATAGAACCATTTCCACTTGTTTCAGAAAATGAATGTCCATTTAAAGGGATAGTTCAGCCATTATTTACTTCAAAACCAGTTGTTTAAAACCATTATGACCTTCTACACAGCACAAAAGAAGATATTTTGAAGAATGTTGGTAACCAAATGTCTTGAAAAACACGTTTCTCAAAATATCTTGTTTTAAATTCCACAGAAGAAAGAAAGTCTTACAGGTTTGGAACAACATAAGGGTGATTAAATTGTTCATTTTTGGGTGGACTGTCCCTTTAGGTTGGTTTATGTCCACTTGTGTTCAAGTTTTCAAATATGTCAGAGGTCAAGAAGAAGGCTTGAGTGGGACATGTTAAACAGCACTAAGATACACAGATGCACAGGTACTAAGATACTCTTCTCATGAGATGAAGGTGGTAAGACACTCTTCTCCTGACATGGAGGTGTTAAGATACTCTTTTCTTCAGATGGAAGTGTTAAGCAGCTGTGTTAAGCTGCTTAAACGCTTCCGAAGCCCTGGAGGCAGGAACAGGGGAAGGAAGATCACCTGAGGGAAGCTTTTTACTGTTACACAGCACAGCACAGCCTTTGGCCCCCCGGGTCTGTTTCTGGGTTACCCGCCAGAGAACAAGAGCTTTTTGCGGTTCAGATTCTTGGAAGGTGTTGGATGTCTGCAATGTCACAACTAACAAAACCATTTGAAAACAAAGTGGCCCACTGAATGCAGTGCTGCAATGTGATCCCTGTCCCTTTGTGCCGCAGTAGAAAATGTCCCCTCAGAAGCAAGGGGGAGACACACCATTTAATTCCTCTGATTTTCCCCTTTTAAGTGTATTCTTCAAAGGTGAACATGTTAACTATAAAAGAGCTGTACCTCTTGGGAAGAGGCAAACCCTCCTGTGGTTGTTAGATGTAAAGATGATAGACAGGCTGTGCCCTAGTCTTAAGGGTACACTTACAGTTTTTTACGATTGCTTAAGCACAATTTTGAAAACGGGCCCGGTTTGTCAAAACACTACACACAATTAACACAACCCTACACCAAAGTAGCACAACACTTCAGATCATTTGCAAAATGGAACACTTTTGTCAAAACTATACACAACTTATAAAAACAATATTTTGTTACCATACGAAACACACACATTTCATATGACTTTAATCTTTTTGAACCAGTTACACACTGCTGTTGCTAACCTAAAACACTTTTAGCAAGTCTAATTCTCAGTGATTAGAGTACTGTGAATGAAGTACACAGAGAAAGTGCAATTATACAATAGTTCACCAAACACTACACAAGACCAATGCTGCAGACTGACGAAAATATAATTGAGTTCTCTCCATATACCCAAATCAGTCAACATGGAGAATCACAACAAAACATGTCCCAGTTGTCATGCTACTACAGTAGTGTGCATAACACTGTTAGCTCAGCAAACAACAGACAAACGTAAAATACTGTATCCAGTACAGGTTACAATTACAGTAAACCACAACAACAAAAAATAATCTGAAAAAACTGAAAATATTGTACAGAAAATGCTCCAGTAAACATAAGTGCATTAACTTTTCTTTTCTTAATTTAACTTTTCATTAAAAACTCTTTTAAATTGCTCAAGAGAACATAAAAGTTAAGCGTATTTATTTATTGCCCCCATAATGTATTTATTTATGCATTTTTGTATTTATTTGTGCATTTAAATGAATATTCAAATATTTCATTTATCTATTTATTTATGCTTTTAATAAAATATTAAAATTATGCATTTCTATATTTGTTTATGCATCTAAATATTCAATTATTTATCTATCCATATGTTTATGCATCTAATAAATTTTTTTTTTTTTTTAATAGACAGTTTTAAAACTGAATTATGAAAATTATAGTTTATGAAGTCTAGGATTATTTAGTCATATGTCTGTGTAATCCTTTTTTTTACATCCTTGAGAATGTGTTATTATATCTAAACTCCTTATCTAATGTTTGTCATGTATTGACAAAGTCATTCTGTACTTATATGATTTGAGAAAATACATTTCCAGTAAATATGATTATTTGTCATTACAAACAGAGCTAGAGATCCGCACCATAGTATTACATGCTCTAAACTGAACTGATGCGGATTAATTTTAATTTGTAGTTGCGATTCATGACAGAGGGTCAAAATCCAGAGGGTCACTCTTGTCCACAGCGAAATGAACTAAGGCCTTCCAACTGTCTATCTGTCGTGGCAGCGGTGCGACGGCTTATTCTCCTTTCACTGTTGCCGTCATACTCCTGTCAATCAGCTAGTTAATTACTGCCTGTGCCCACTGTGTGAAAACCTATGTCAAGAACTTTGACCTCATGGGCTGTAGCCCCCTCCATTCCTGTCTACGGACAGAGAGGTGCTGCCACAGAGGACACTGACCACCTGACAGAACGCACTGGTGGCCTTAATGGGCAAATGTCCACCTACGTGTGTATATGAGAATATGTTATGCAAGAGCAGAGGCAATGCATGTCAGCAAGGTCAAGAGATAAATGTATGATTGTGCATGTGTGTGTGTGAAAACTCTTTGGATGTTGACAGTGACAGATGAAGATGAAGAGGAGCAGGACTCCTGGGACTTAAAGCTAATCCAGCATCCTAACAATGGGCTTTCCTGGCGGGAGGGCTTTGACTCGCTGTGACTAAGGCAGGAGGCGGAAAATAACACACTGACATGTTTCATTAAGCTTGTTAATGCCGTCTCTGCCCCCGTCTCTCCTCCCTGATCCCACAGGCTATATGCCAGACATCCATGTTCGGGAATGTGGCTGAAGGAAGATGATCAATCACTGTTTACCTACGATTGAATTAGTAGACTGACTGGCATGGGAATAATGACTAAGCTGGTAGTAATGTTTATGAGCAATAGTTTAACTTATAAACAAATTTTCAAAAGAGGTCATTTTTAGAAGAGATATAATTGATAAACCTGCATAAATAAGCCTCTTTTCTTATAGAATGTGACTATGTGACTCTCTTTTCTTTAGAGTTATCACACATATTTAATTGAGATCTGAAAGGGCTTAGTTACTTTTTTAATGTCAGAAATCATGTATTATTTAATAGTAAATGTGTACTTTCCCTTTTAGCTTCTTTTTAATAATTTTGTTGAATGAAACAAGGGGACAGTCTTTTGTTAAACAAACATGACTATGGAGCTTCCCTTCCAATGAAATAACAAAAAAATTATACAAAATGCACAAATAATCAAGCAAAACCTGCTTTTTCTTTCCCCTGTGTGTAAAAATGTTTGTATCCATTAAAGAATAAACAACTGATAAAATAGTTTCACCCAGAAAATATCAGACAGATTCTGCTTTTTAAAATTATTGTACACCACAGCCACTCATGAAACAACATTGCACACAGTCAATATCACATATTGAAGCATTCACACATCCATAAACAGTTATTACCAGCTTGTCTTTTCTTCACCACAACCCAGATTAACCAGAGACGTGTCTGCCTTAAAAGAATCTCAAAGAAAAACATACTCTCCACAATTCCTTTGAGGAAAATAATGTAATTTCCAGTGATCAATACCAACCTGGATCTGTGTGGAAGATGAGAAAAAAACGGCCCGCTAAATGAATAAAGTGTAACACGAGAATGAAAATTAAAATGCCATCGCTTTGTGGCAAGATGAAAGGGAGAGTGTAAAAGAAAGGCTCTGGAAGCAGATTGGGTTAGCGTGCCCGAAATCACATCACTAAAGACTTGCCCTCTCTCCACAAATTTGATCGCGAGCAATAACCGACGATTAAGAGCACACTCCATGGGTATAAAGAGAAAATTCAAAAGTCCACTGTGACTATGGGGACTTGGCAGGATTGGATTAAGGGCCAGAGAAGGAAAGGGACCACAGGGGAGGCATACTGATCAGAGAGGAGGTGAGAGGGAGAGGCATAAAGAACACATCCAGCAAGTTTTAGAAAGAACATTACAGCTGTAAAGGAAACATTTAAAAGAATTTTACCTTATTGTCTAAATGACCAAAATAACCTACGAACTCAGTGACCCAAAGTAGCCTACTCAAAATGCAACAGGAGAAATACGAGGTGTGGTACCTCTCCTCTCCGAGGTCTCCGTCTCACGATGAACTTTAATGGCCGAAGTCCCCTTCTCTGATTACTTTCTGACAAATTGTCTTATCAGCCCTGAGGCCGATTGGGCGAATGAAAACATGGCCCTGGCCTGAATCTCACCGACATTTATGCAGACATCTCGGGTACAACCGATGGGACAGATAAGCCGGATCAGTGCAGCCACTGGAGTGGCTAACAAGCGGCCATTAGACTTTCTTTTCATGCATGCTGCTGGAAGAGGCCGGCAACCGGAGGGGAGGCAGAGGGAGGATGATGGTGCTGGGGAGGGGGAACAGAGCAAAGTAACCTTTTAGATCAGCATCATTGTGCGCTGTTAAGAGGCACAGCCTTTGTGCCTGAGAGGCAGGGGGAGCGGGAGGTGAGGCAAAGGGGGGCAGGCTGGAGATAAGTGGCTCCTCCTTTCTGATTCACGCTCTGCTACTCCCACAGTAGCGGATGGGGACACAGGGAGAGAGGCTGCCGGTGACACAGTGGAGGCTTTGTGGGAGCAGCCCAGACGGCCCCCTGGTTTAAAAAACAGAGTGAGAAAGAGAAAGGTATGGAAAGAGCAGGAGAGAAAAGCAGAGTCACTTAGAAAGGTCAAGAGGAAGATGAGGAGGAAGAAGGGAATCCGAGGTGGATGCGCTCATGGAGAATCATAGCACACCTTGAGATTTACCAGATCACTGACAGGGAGGAGGGGTAATGGGTTGAAGGTTAAGGGGGTGGGGTTTAAGCTTAGGTTACACAAGAGCACGCCTGTCATGTCCATCAATTTCTTTTTTCCGCTCAGTGTCAATGAGAGATAAAAGAAAGAATGGGTCTGGGCTGCTTCCTCTCTCAGATTTGTGGGCAGGACTGAATATCACACCTTAAAACCAGAGAAACATCACAGAGCTACAACACAATACACATGTTCAGGACACACTGAGGACCATTCAGAATATGCATACTTGTACTGGGTAGATTTCTGTACACTCTTCAAAATAAAGGTTCTTTATTGGCATGTATGGTTCCATGAAGAACCTTTAACATCCATGGAACCTTTCCCTTCCACAAAAGTTCTTTATTGTGGAAAAAGGTTCTTTAGATTTTTAAAATATTCTTCACACTGAAAGGTTCTTTGGGGAAGGTTCTTCTTCTAAAACCTCCTTTTGGAACTTTTTTTTAAGAGTGTAGATCAATGTTTTTAAGTGAAATTGTTTATCTACCTGTTCAAATGATAAATAGCAGCTAGATTGTAAGTTATGTTGAGGTAATTCTTAGCAGTATAAACTAAATCTTGTAGAAAACCTGTTTTTCTCCTAACTATAAAAAAGTATGAGTTCTTGAAAAGTGTTTATGGTCCAGATATTGGAAACTTGAAAACAATATAATTTTAGCTCTTTATACAGCTGCACCAACTGATATCAACAAGTATTCCGTAAGTATGCAAAATGTTGTTTATGAATTATGTTTGTTGAGTGTCAGTCCTTATTTGCTCAGTCAAATGTAGTTCTGTTGTTGATTTTAAATGTGAAATGATTAGCATCAGCATTAAGTCACATAATGACTTTTTTTGCACTGATATGCAGGGAAAATCTGCAGAATGTATTTAATCATGGTCAAATGTGTTAACCCAGCTAACAGAGAACATTTTCAGACCATTCTGGCAACTTTCTCTCAAAGTTATGAAAAACATTCTTCCAGTGATGTTAATAGAAGGTTTGTTCAAAGTTGTCTGGTCTTCAATAATGTTATAAACCCTTAGCACAAAAACTTTATTTATGCTGGATGTTCATATAGCGCTTTTTAAATATTACTACTCGTTTTAGAACATTCAGAGGAATTCAAAAGTATTTCCATTGAATGTTTAGAGAACGTTCTGAAATAACATTTTCATAACTCACTGAGAATGTTAGCAAAATGTTCTTAGAACATATTTTTGTTCGCTGGGAAAGCTGAGAGTATCTTACAGCATTAGCAAAAAGTAACTAATGAACAAAAAAGCATAGGATTATGGATGCATATAAGTTTGTTAAGGATGGATGTTCCAATCCATGTGGGTCTGATTATTATCTGGGAATAATAATTAATTATCATTATCATAAAAGCAATCATCTCTACAGGCATTATTGTATCTCACTCACCTTTTATTTCCTGGTAATTCTCACAGTTTATAGGATGTGGCGGCACACAAAGACACAGACAGGGGGTGCACATTCCAAAATTGTATTGTATATTGAATGCTTTAATAATTATAAAAAGTGGAATGATCTTGGTCCAGGGCTTGGATACTGATCAAATGGGCTTGGTGCCCATTAAAATCAAGACAACATCGGAAAACATAGCACTACTGCAATAAAGTCCACTAGCAAAGTGGATGAACAAAGGGAGAACTCATGGCAAAAAGACTGAGAATCATGACGACCGGTCCAGAGCCTGATGATGGACTCTGGGGACCTTGCAGGGGCCACGCTGGGAAGGGTCATGTCAGACATCGACTCCCATGGTGGGGCCCTTCTTCCTTACTCCTCCTCCACTGTGACTGTCACCACCTCCCCACTGGGCACGTCCCAGCTCAGACTGACCCACCAGTCCGAACCAGCGGGGGGGTGTTCCCTGCGTCACAGTCCCAGTCGAGCCATCACAGCACCCCTCCAGTGGGAAATAATGAGAGCGAGGGCCTTGATGCTTTTTATGTTATCATTACTTGTCCAAGAGCTTTCGGGTCCTGTACCTGTTTTCAAGATGTGCAGTTAACATTAAAGAATATGGTGGTGTTTTTTAACTTACCTTTTTTTAACTTGTTTTTCATTATCATCTATGACACTGTAGCAATCAGGCAGCAGTCAATGATTATTTTAATTAATACTGAAAAATTTGATAACACTTTACAATAAGGTTTAATTTGTTAACATTAGTTAATTACATTAGTTAACATGAACTAACAATGAACAATACTTCAACAGCATTTATATATTGCTCATTGTTAGTTCATGTTAGGTAATGCATTTACTTATGTTAACAATAGGACCTTTTTGCAAAACAGTTACCAGTAATTTTATGAAGTAAAAATAATAATAAAATAATATGCAACATATATAATTTCTAATGCATATATGGAATAATATATGACTCATTATTTTTTTATTATTATTATTATTATTATTATTCCACATAATAATTGAGAACTGCCTAAATTCTGGTCAAAACAGAAAGCATTCTATGTTCCCTGCGTCACAGTCCCAGTCGAGCCATCACAGCACCCCTCCAGTGGGAAATAATGAGAGCGAGGGCCTTGATGCTTTTTATGTTATCATTACTTGTCCAAGAGCTTTCGGGTCCTGTACCTGTTTTCAAGATGTGCAGTTAACATTAAAGAATATGGTGGTGTTTTTTAACTTACCTTTTTTTAACTTGTTTTTCATTATCATCTATGACACTGTAGCAATCAGGCAGCAGTCAATGATTATTTTAATTAATACTGAAAAATTTGATAACACTTTACAATAAGGTTTAATTTGTTAACATTAGTTAATTACATTAGTTAACATGAACTAACAATGAACAATACTTCAACAGCATTTATATATTGCTCATTGTTAGTTCATGTTAGGTAATGCATTTACTTATGTTAACAATAGGACCTTTTTGCAAAACAGTTACCAGTCATTTTATGAAGTAAAAATAATAATAAAATAATATGCAACATATATAATTTCTAATGCATATATGGAATAATATATGACTCATTATTTTTTTATTATTATTATTATTATTATTATTCCACATAATAATTGAGAACTGCCTAAATTCTGGTCAAAACAGAAAGCATTCTAGCTGTCTGTCACAAATTTCAACAAGTATTGCAAGATGAGGCGCATGAATTATGTTTATGCTCAGTCTACTTAGTCAAATATAGTTCTGTAGCTGATCTGAACATCAAAATGATTAACTGGGAATAATTACTGTCACACACACACACACACACACACACATATATATATATATATATCGTTATGTGCATCAAAAGAGCAATATGATATGACTTGATTCAAATCAAATGTGTGTCCCTCACCTCTCATTCCTTGGGAATTCCCACAGTATATAAGAAGTGGCGGGACACAAAGAGAAGACACAGCAAGGAGGAGCACATTCTCTTCCCACACTGCCTTTACCCTGGAGATGGTCAGATCCCCCTCACTAACCCCAGCTCCCCCCCTCCTCCCTGACTTCCCTCCACTTCCATATTCCTCATTGTAGGCTGATTTAATTAAAAATACCCAGCAGCACCACCCTGGACCTCACCCGCCAAGGTGGGACCTCTAGCTGTGGCACAGGGAGACATTGTCATTTACTGCTTGTAGACACACACACACACACACACACGTTCAAGCTTTCATAGTAGAAGGTAATCCATTCCTGACAAACATGATGCATTGACCTGACAGGATGGCATTTCAAACTTTGCTACTCTATGAAAAAGCACTGTGCTGTTTAGGGGACCCTATCATATGTAGTGTGGTCAAAGCTTTTTAGAATAAATATTTTAATGAGCCAAGAATGCATGCAGTTTTTAAACCAAAAAATTCAAACTCTTCTCCATAGACAATCAATTTTCTTTCTTAATCAATGCAATGTAATATCAAATTTTCCTTTTTTCTACCCATTGATTGTGGTGGCTACCGTATACATTATGTCTAAGGCAAGCAGCATCATGTCAACTGTATATGTGAGAGTTATCCAAACATAAATCAACATAATTAATCGGCACTTTTCGTCCATCCTAGAATTGTAAGCCTTGTTTGACAGTTCTTGGATAATGTCTAATGAATGTGGAATGAGACAATGGCAATTAATTTTGTGATGATCTTGCCATTTGGAAAGGGCGGGTATTTTGTTTTAGGGGGTGGGAAGGAGCCAAATCGCAGACATGTTGCCACGGTGATAAGGTACTCCCTGCCGCCGTCGGGTCTCGTACAAGCAGGGAGCCATGGAGACTGGTGGATAGTGACAGACAAAGTGACAAGTCCACAAGGATGGTAGGTCAATCTTGAGCTCAATTCCTCAAACTTCCATAGGGATGTCAGGCACTTAATGTAATGTTAGCACGAATGGTGTCTGGTCTGGTCACTAACTTCCATTCTGTACAGCTTTTGAAAGTGGAAGTTTGAATAAACGTCACTGGCACACACACATTATCACCATCACAACGTTTTAGAGTTTTTCTGAATTGTTAATACACTAAACCCCAATCTCTGAACCAAATTCTCACTAGCTTAAACCAGCAGTTATGCTCTATTTGCAAATCTCATGCACTCTTTTTGCAAAACCTTAAACAAATTCTCATTCACTTAAACACTTATCACACTGTGATGCATTTGTGCTGCAAAATGTTAAACACAAGCAGCAAAAGTTAAACACAACTAAAGCACAGCTGTCATCGTTTACACACAACGATTCAAAATTGTTCACACTTGTTTCTAATGATGTGATCAAACCAACTGTACAAAACTACGGTTTAGAGAGTGTTATCAAGGCTGGATCTGTCAGGCCAGAGGGTTTTTTCTCTTTGTCTAGCAAAAAAGACAACATTACTTGTGATGTGGACAAAGTCCTCAGGCCGGACTCAAGCACAAAGACATGATGCTGAGACAGAATGAATCTATCCTTGACCCTGATTTTACAGTTGCACAACTTACAGTATTTGAGTGTCCTGTAACATGCTATTCATTTAGAATTGTATTTGACCTTTTTGGCCTCTGCAGTTGGACTGCAGTATCTTTGCAGTATCCAAGTGCTGAATATACAGTATACAAACATTCAGTACTATTCAATATTCAGCACAATACTATTCTTGCAGTACATACTGTACAATAGGCCTATACAATATATTTACCTTACTAAGTTACGATTACTATACTTTTTTACAAAATTGCAAAATTGTTTACTCAATACAATATACTTTTTTTCTGTAATGTTCTGGATGCTGTGTTCTCCATTTTTCTCTGTAGTGTCTAATGAATGTTCTGTAGTGTTTATTTTATTGACTCATGTGTGTGTGTGATCTGAGTGCAGCGTTTGATTTTGAGTGCAAGTGAAATGGTTTTGCAGTGATTGTTTGATTTTGATGGAAGAGTCAGAGGTTTCGTTAATTTAGTTTGAGTATTTGGATTTGTGTTTAAGGTTTTGAGAAAATGAGTGATGGTTTTAAGAAATGTGTTTTAGCAATTCAGAAAAACTGTAACACACTTTGTAGTACATTATTTAATGTTGTAACTATCTTTACTTTGCTAATGATGAAATGGAGTTTATGCCATGAGACTGCAGTAAACTAACTGGGGTCCCTGATTCAGTTCCCTGCTGTTTAGGGTCAGGAGTCTGATCAAACTCAATGTCAGTGTGCCCATTGTGTACATGGCACTAGTGTAAGTTATAGGAATCTCCATAGTTACAAGGAAAGGGAGACAGAGTGGCGGCATGGAATACTCAGCACAATTCAGGACTGCATACTGTGTACATATACTTTTGACATTGATTCTACAGTAGTGTGTGGATAGGTGCCAACTCTTCCTGAAAATACCAATGTTTATCAAGGTAAATAATAATTCCCTCTGTGAGTTCTTGCTAAAAATCTCATATTAACAATGATCAGATAGTCTGTGCCTGCACTGCTGTTCTAAACATTTGTCCTGGTGATTCCAATAACTCAAATCCCAATGTTAAAGTAACCAATTACATTGTGGAAATGCAGAATGAAATATGATCTGACATAATATGAAATATGATCTACATTTGAAATCAGCAACAACAACAAAAATCTCACAAAAGCTTTGTAAGTGTCTCAGTGACACAGGGGTTTTGAGAACTTGTTGCCAGTCTGTTCAAGGACAGAAACAGACTCAGTGTCGCCCCTTTACAGACAGGCAAGGAGATTTAACTGCAGCTTTGTAATACAAGTGTGTCACCTAGTGGATGGGTGGAGTGATTATGTTAATTTAAAATTCATCCCATGTGCAATGTCAAAATGTAATTGTAAAAGAATCTATCTGTCTATCTATCTATCTGTCTATCTGTCTGTCTGTCTGTCTGTCTGTCTGTCTGCCTGCCTGCCTGCCTGCCTGTCTATCTGTCTATCTATCTATCGATCTATCTATCTATAGGGTGCAGTTGTGGCCTAATGGTTAGAGAGTCCAACTTTTAACCCACTGCTGTGTGTGTGTGTGTGTGTGTGTGTGTGTGTGTGTACATGTTTTTCTATCCCGGTGGACACCGTGGAGACCTAAACTGAGTATGTCCCCATGGGGAAACAAGCTTATAAATCATATAGAATGAGTTTTTTTGAGAATGTAAAAGTACAAAGACAGTTTTCTGTGAGGGGCAGGTTTAGGTGTAGGATTGGTGTAGGACGATAGAATATACGGTTTGTACAGTATAAAAACCATTACGCCTATATGGAGAGTCCCCACAAGGATAGTAAACCAGACGTGTGTGTGTGTGCGCGCGTGTGTGTGCACTTGGGTGGGATAGATAGATAGATAGATAGATAGAAGTTACGTGACGTGTAGCCAAGTATTCTGTCCCATAGCCTACTCAGAATTTGTGCTCTATATCTATCTATCTATCTATCTATCTATTCTTAAAAATACTGCTGTTTATCAAGGTAATTAATTCCCTCAGTCACCATTAATCTTACTGAAAAGCTAGCATATTGTTAAAAAAAATCAATATATTAAGAACGATCAGATAGCCTATGTGAATGCACTGCTGTAGCCTTTGAAACACTTCTCCAGATGATTTTAATAAATTCTTTCAAACGTATTCTAAAAGTTTTGATGACGTCTTTTAATCTTTTTGCATTTACAGACTATAACTATAACATCTAAATTTACAGACTCTATCTACCAATCTATCTATTTTATATACGTCTTCCTTTCTATTTTAAATAATTGTACCTGTAAAATGGTGAAGTTTAATATTTATAAAATCCTGACTGACAATTTAAAGGGAAAAAGCCGCTGTGTTGTTATTGGCTCAAAAGCGGAAATGACGCATTGCCAGTCGGTGGCGGGAACGTGTTATGTGCTGTATTCAGAAATGACCGCTATCTTCAAAGCTAAAGAATTTAAACCTTAAATACTTAATTGAATTAATAGTCGAGTCACTTATGCAGTTCAGTGTTGTACTTATATCATATATCGATGGGGTTATGATGCTGTCCTGAAGTATTTATTATCGAACACAATCAAGTGCTCGAGCATCACCGGGTGATGTAAGACAGCGCGAGACAGAGGATTCTCATAACGGAAAATATTGTTATTAAAATGAGCTTTTTCAACCTAGACCGGTTCCGTTTCCAAAGGGACAACGCAGCCGACAGTCACTGTAAATCGTCGGATGGATCCAACTCCGATAAGGAAAATCAACGTGGTAAGAAAAAAACTGCCATTTCCCAGCCGGGGCTTTGTTCAGCGTTCATGATGGATGTTAACGTTACTCAAAATCTAGTGAGCTTTCTACCTAGACAGCATGCCGGGTGCCGTAAACGCATCTGTGATTATGTTGATATGAGATGGAATGCGAGTGTGTATTGTACTGTATTAGTAATGTTAAGCCCATTACCAGGTTCTCAATGTAGGTGGCCAGTGGGAAGATATTTCTCTTCTCTTCTCTGTTATGGGGTTGACGCTGATTCTCGAAATAACCTGCTCTCTGTTTTTGTTTACCAGTATATCAGACCCCATTTACAACATACTAGTAGTATTTGTCATGTTATAAAGATGCAGTCACAAGATATTGTCTGCCAAAATGTCTTGATTCAGTATTGAATTTTCTGTTTCCAGCCCACCAAAGAAAGACAGATGGTCGATGTGCATCAGGCAAGGCATCAAGACATGCATTAGAGGATGTTTCTACCGATGACAAAGCTGTCAGGACGGGCAAGTAAGCGAGACTATGGGTTTATCAGAAGTGAATCTGCAGCATGTCTTCTCTTGGACACATTTGCTACTCCACACATTTTCTTTAGATTTCAAGCTTACTGATTACATTATGAGAGTTCATTGCAAATATGAATGTTCACATTTAAACACACTCTCTAGTCTGTATCTAGTGATAGCATACAGTTATTTCACAGGGATACAACATCAGTGACCAAGCACCAGATAAGCAAGGATATGGAGGACAAAATCATCAAACTAATAGAGATGTTCCCTCAGAAGAGCAAGAAAGATCTATTGGAGGTAATGAGTTTCTCATTGATGTAACATCAATACTTAATAAAGCAGGTGAACTAGAGGTGTGTGATATAACTATTTTTGATCGTGGACTATTAAAATGTCTCCACGATCTGCTTTTGAAGAAATAGCGTGGTATCGTGCTACAGCGCACATTCTATCAGTTGCTGTTCTGGCGCTGCCATCTCAATACTGTGCAACGCGACATACATTCACATCAAATGTTAACTCAGCAGTAGAGTTACGCTCACGGGACACTGCACTTCGCAATCACAAAAGTACACTATTTCTTATGTATATAGAAATGCACACACATGCATGTATATATTTAAAGGGGTCATATGATGCGATTTCAAGTTTTCCTTTCTCTTTGGAGTGTTTTTTTTATATATAAAATACTTATATTTATATATAATATAAATTATATATGAATATATATATATATATATGCATGTAAATATTTTTAAATATTTATATATACATGTATGTTTGTGTATTTATATATACATAATAAATATACACAGTACACACATATTGTAAACAAAAACTTTCATTTTGGATGCGATTAATCGTTTGACAGCACTAGTTAATATGGTCAAATACACAAGGTTTACATATAAACACAGTTGGTTATGTCTAAAGTGAAAGTAAACAGTCGAGAGAAAAACAGATATGTGCCTGTATATTAGATGCGTGCAGGTCTTAAAGCAACAGCAGACTAATTGTAGCAAACATGCTGCCCCTTGTCATTAAAGGGATAGTTCAACCAAAAATTTTAATTAATTTCAATATTTACTCACTCATGTTGTCCCAAACTTGTATTAATTTCTTTCTTGTGCTGAACACAAAAGAAGATATTTTAAAGGTGACATATCATGAAAATCTGACTTTTCCAGGTTTTAAGTGCTATAATCAGGTCCCCGGTGCATCTACCAACCAAGGAAACGTGAAAAAGATTAACCCAATCACTTTGTTTTGGTAAGCCTTTTCCTGCAAGTGTCTGAGAAAACGAGTGCGTCTGATTTCGCTCCCTTGGTGACATGGCAAAGGGATCTCATTATAATATCACCGGCCCTTAATCTGTAAGTTTACACCCACGGCGCTGTCATTTGATTTCGCAAGCGACAACGGTGTACCAGCTCTAATGCCATGGCGAAAGTTCAGCTCATTTGCATTTAAAGACACAGGCCCGAAAAACAGCTTGTTTCTGCTTCCACTCAAAATAGGCAAATTATATAATAAATGATCTGTTTAAATGATAGGTTTATTTTGAGCTGAAACTTCACAGACACATTCTGGGGACACCAGAGACTTATATTACATATTGTAAAAAGGGGCATAATATGTCACCTTTAAAGAATGTGGGTTACCAACAGTTGCTGTTCCCCGTTGACTTTGATAGTAGGGAAAAAATATTAAGACCCTGGGGACCAGCAACTGTTCGGTTACCCACATTCTTCAATATAACTTTTGTTTAACAGAAGAAAGAAACTCATTCAGGTTTAAAACAACTTGAGAGCGAGTAAATGATGACAGAATTTTCATTTTTGGTTGCACTGTCCCGTTAATGTTAATAAAACACAAAAACAGAGAAAAATCACTCACTGCTCTTGACAGAAGAACTTAAATACAGTTGCTTTAATAAGAGTCAATGTATAATTTATACAGTGAAGTGTTTTTATATATATATTTATATGTTACTGCTAAATACGCCTACTCTACCTGAAAAATAAAGCACTGTTTGTTTTATTTGTATATAATATGTATTTGTAATTTGTATCTTTGTTCTTATTTTTTAACAACAATTATAAAATAAAGACAAAGATTTTTATCTTCACCCACTTTGGCCTAAATATCTGTCATTCTTTTTTTATTTGATATTTTGCTACCTTAAGGCTTTGTTTTTAAAATAGGGAAATTAGTTGGGCTGTACTGCTCATACAAGTTGCAAAATAGTAAAACCATCATGACAAAGAATCGTGATAGAATTGTGATTTTCCTGAAAAAAAATTGTGATATGATACGCCATATCGCCCACCCCTAAGGTGAATGTTGTAGATTTTATGCTCTTGTGTTACTTTATATTGTGACAGGTAGTTGAAAGCACCAGCACGCTGGAGGGAGCTATAGCACATTGTTTGATGGTTTATGGAGATGACGGTAAGGCTGTTTTTATTATTTGCAATTCTCATAGGTCAATCACAGGGTGAACATTTTTGCATACAATATTATAACTTCTAATTCAAATCAAAACTGTTTTATATATGCAGATTCAGGCAGACAGAAAGGCAAAGCGAGATATAGTGAAGATGATGATTACGATCAGCCAACGAAGAGGAGAAAAATTGTGGTGAGGGATCCATTTGAATCAAAGTTTTTAGACCCAACATCTTTCCCATGGCCTTAATGTGGTGAACTCCTTTTTAAATGGCTGTTGATTGTGATTTAGCGTTCAGCTTCGGAATCTGAGGAGGAGGAAGAATATTCTGATGATGAGGAGAGTCAAGAGCCAAGCAGAGAGAGGCAGGAGGCTCTGTTGAAGAAGCTGAAAAATAAACTGCCTGATATTGAAAAAGAGGTAGGCTAGATGTTGAAATCTATACTGATGCAAGAGTACTGGGATATTCTGGAGAGTCTGTGTCTTCAATTTCTCTAACAGGTCTTGAGGGATGTCCTGAGAGAGCATGACTGGGACTATGAGAATGCCTTGGGATCACTGCTTGTGTTTTCATCAACAGGTGATTATTACTGCATTTCAGCTACAGTTGAAGATTTAGTCCAAATAGATATTTTAATGTGAGAATGATCTGATTTAAAGCCATCTATACCTTATCATTTTAAACTCAGGTTCAAGTTCACCAGAGGATCGGAGAAAACAAAAGTCGAAATCATCTCACTCCAGGGAAAAAAAGGACAAGAGCTCACAAAAGCCTGACAGCTCGTCTAGTCTGTCAAGATGGCTGACAGCGGTACCGTCTCCTGTGCCAAAAGTTTCTAGTGTGTCTACTCAAAAAACACAAAAATCAACAGTCAGCAAAAACACATCCTTTAAGCGGAAGAGGGGCGATGAATTGCTGTTAAATTATGTCAGTGCCTCTGAGGATGAAGAGGAGATTGACAGTGATGTTGAGAGTATCTCTGATGATCTGGACTCAGAGGATGAGGACAGCATCTCTGGCAATCTCCAGGACAAGATCATTCAGTTTCTCCAAGAGGCTTCCCTAGATGAGCTGGCTCTAATATCTGGCTGCTCAATCAAAAAAGCCCAGAAGATCATTTCGCTGAGGCCTTTTAACACTTGGAAAGATGTGGTAAGAATCTTATGTGTGCAATCTGCACTGCCATGTTAATTGTCACTCAGAATTATGTTATTGTGGTTGAATGACTCTTGAAGTGCTCAGAGGGGATTAGTTATTTTGGCTGTGAAGGCAGTGATTTATATTTGTCAAGTTTGTATTCATGCCCACTGACGGGTTTTATCTAATTGTTTAAATGAGGTGTTAAAATCTGTCACACTATTTTGAAATGTTTTGGTAACAAAATGGGGATATTCCAAACCATTCTATGCACTGAATTCAGTGCCATTAGTTATCGGTAGACAAGACAGGTGAACCATGCTGGTGGAAAGGCTTTGTCTGACGTGGCAACTCCCGATTGGGAAAAACAAACAAAAAGTATGTTAGCAAGCCCTAATTGGTACAGAACTGTACTATTTAGCTACATTAACCATTCGGCCCATGGTGGAAAAGCGCTAATTTTGTTCCTTTTCTTTCAGAAAGAGCAGTTCTATAAGGATAATGGCCTGTCTATAGAGCTGGTACATGGCTGCAAGGTCGTGCTTAAGGAGAGGCAGGTGGTTAGAGACCTTATGGGAAGATGTGAGAAGATTGCACAGAAAATGACTAAAGATGTTACCCAGGTCATAGAAGCAGGCATGGGTTCCATCAAGCAACCCAAAGTCCTGAACCGCAAGTGAGTTTATCTATTCTCATTATACACACCTGGGATATCAGGTTATGCAGACCTGCCAACCTGTACGCATTTTGCGTAGCGGCTACGCATTTTGACCTCAAAGTACGCTGGTACGATTTGTCACTCTAAACTACGCAAAAATCTAGTGACGCCTCTGTCCACGCGCACAGTATTCAAAACAAGCAACAGAAAAAGATGGAAGAGTTCAACCAGTCAGAGTGTTTTTTTGTTTGTTTTTGCATTTAAATAATTTCTGCGTTTTATTTCTCTCCTAGTGGCCTATCGTTTATAGTTTCAGTTCAAAGCGGCTCGCGCTCGCCCCATCAGATGCTCTGACAGAAAGGCTGTGTGTGAGGCTGACAGAGACGCACTGTTTAATGTGTTTGAGATGTGCTGTTTTCCTTAATGCATAACTTACATTTCACAGATATATTCTCCATCTGTAAATGTTGTTCTGCTTTAAACGGATTATTTTAGTTTTTAGATTACAATGTTACAATGTAATGTGATTGTAACCCTTTTTTGCACATAATATATGCCTACATGCTTACATTCACTTTATTTGTTTAATCCAAATACAAAATACCGAGATCTATAGGCTACCATATACCGCAAATCAGCCAAAAAATACAGAGATATGAATTTTTGCTCATATCGCCCAGCCCTATACAGAAGTGTACTGGAGTTTTAATTAAAGTGTACTAGAGTTTTTTTTGTTTTTTTTTTCTTTTTTAAATTGCATTAAAAAAAAAAACTAAATAGCAAAAAATTAACTAAACCGTTACGGTTTACCCCCACTTCACCCACCGCCCCCGCCCACCACGCTGATGGTACTAAAAAAATTTTCGAAGGTTGGCAGGTCTGGGTTATGCAACTTTTTTTTTTTAACTTCTTGTTTTTGACTTCTTTAAGTTTCAAACTCCAGCCATATCAGCTGATCGGCTTGAAATGGCTGATTCTTCTACACCAGCATAAGCTGAGTGGCATCCTGGCAGATGAAATGGTGAGTCACTGTCATACTGATTTCAAAGGCATGAAATCCAAGAAGGTTTCTGATTCCTTTTAAGCAAAGGACTATTATCACGGATATTGTTTATAAGTGATTTGATCTTTCCACAGGGACTGGGTAAAACTATTCAGGCCATCTCATTCCTGGCTCATTTGTATGAAAATGGAATCAAGGGCCCTCATCTTATTACCGTACCCTCGTCCACACTGGGTAAGATACTTATTTCAGTGGGATTGTAGCATATAAACTTGTCCCTATATTGTTGCTTGATGATGCATTTCTCTCTTTGCAGATAACTGGGTTCGTGAGCTGGGTCTTTGGTGTCCCAGTCTTAAAGTTCTTATTTACTATGGTGAGTTAGTTTTCAGGCGAGCACATTATGCTCTAAAAATAAAAAAATTTTGTTTTGTAAAACAAATTTTAAAGATTAAATTAGATTTTGAATCCCAGGTTTTCAGTGTGGTCTCAGAACCCAGTGCAAAATAATACATATTAATACAGAATCCTTTTCTGTCTGTTCTCTCTATTCTTTTGTGTTTATACTTGTAGGGTCTGTGGAAGACCGCAGATACTTGCGACAAGACATCCTCAGTGGCTTAGTTGAATTCAACATCATAGTATCCACGTAAGTATAAGATGACTCACCATATTGTTTTACAGTACTTATATATTGTTGCCCTGACTATGTATTTATGTAAGTCACTTGCATTCAGTGGTGTTAACACTTGCCTGTTCATCCTTTCTTCTTTCAAATGTATTAGTTACAATCTCACAATAGGGAATGACCATGACCGCAGTCTGTTCCGCAAGCTGAGGCTGAAGTATGCAGTGTTTGATGAGGGCCACATGCTGAAAAATATGAACTCTCAACGCTACCGCCACCTCATGGCCATCAATGTCAGTACACATGTATCATAAACATTGTAAATATGATTTAAAGAAATGCTGTTCACTGCCATTTTTCTCTTTTGGGCTAGTTTGGGAAGTGCTTAATGAAGAGAAGGGTAGTAAAGTTGTACTTATCTATACCTGTCATCTACAGGCTGAGCACAGATTGCTGCTGACAGGAACGCCTTTACAGAACAACCTGCTGGAGCTCATGTCCCTCCTGAACTTCATCATGCCCTCCATGTTCTCCAGCAGCACCTCACAGATCTCCAAAATGTTCTCTACGGTACAGACTAGGGATGTCAATTTTCGATCATTCAAATGATCAATCGCCATTTAAATTAGCGATCAATCAATCGTTAACCTTAATACTGCAAAGTGCCTCTATTGCAGTGGCATATAGTCACCGGCATGACAGGATGTGCAAATGCTACTCAAGTATTCAAGCCAGCTTCCTCACCCAAATGAAAGGGTTTTTTAGTCTAAATAAAAGGCTAGTAGTAGGAAGGAATTTTATATGTATATTAAATTTGCTTTTCTGACCATTTACAAACGGTGTCATTTGTTTCGGAATATTGGGAGAAAACATGAAGATATGAGAAGAGACGGGCTCTGTCCTGCTCGTGTCCCACAGTCCTGTCAAAGCGCAGAGCCCCGATATGAAACAATACCCGGGGGAAATTATAATTAAACATGACTTAGTTACTAAATTTCTATTCCATTCCATGTTAAAGGACTTTGTGGTGTTTCTATTTTAATGTACTGTTAAAGTTTGGATCACATTAAAAGCGTCTTAATTAAATAACTTATAAAGTAATTTGAAAGGATTTCTTGTAATAAAGATTTCAATGCAAAAGGAAAGGCAGTAGAGCTGATTATTTCTGTCAATGGTAAGCTTGTGATAACGTAAGAAAAGTAGTTTAAATGTTTTGCCACTTGCTTGAGCAACTTAATATATAAGTAAATGCAAAAGTAAAAAGCATTGAATAATGTGTTGCTTATATTTATTGTGTTTAAACGTGTCTGTGAAAGATCACTGCACTGTGTAAAAAAAGAATTGCAATCCTGAAAAAGCATTTTCAGTGACAATGTTTGGATTCCATACTACCCCACTTCCATATTATGGTAGTCAACTGGGGACCAGTTTGGAACAACTTAGGGTGAGTAATGATGACAGATGCACTGTCCCTTTGAGAACCACTGCTGTATTGCATACCGTTGTTGAGCTGACATGGTTCTGCTTATGTTAGGAGCCGACACATTTTGATGCCGACCCTGCGCTGATCCAGGAGGACATGGAAGTGATGTCTGATTTTGAGCTGCATAGTTTATGTAAGCAGTACAGCTCCATCAGCAGTTTTCAGCTGGAGAAAGCGCTCCTCTTAGACTCTGGGAAGTTTGCACTTTTAACCAAAATACTCTCCAGGCTCAAAGAAAAGGTTTGTCTGGATGCTGTTTAAAAGTCTCCTGATGAGTCATTTGAATTTAGTTTGTGTTTTATTGTTGCTGATGTGTTTAAAACAACTTTCTTTTTCTTCAAGGGTGATAGGGTTGTCCTTTTCAGTCAGTTCACCATGATGCTGGACATTGTGGAGATTCTGCTCAAACACCTTGACCATCAGTTTGTTCGACTGGATGGTTCTACTCCCATGGCGGAGAGGTGAGCATGACTTGGTTATTACCTTCTTCAGTACCTCATGTCAATTTATTTGAACTGCCGTCAATTCAGATTAGTTTTTTGGATTTGATGTTCAGGACTGACTGTCCTTACTGTCACTTTGTAAGTAATGAAATGCAATTGATTAATCATTCAGACTTTTATTTCAATATCCACTGTATCTACATTTAATGGATACGCATGTGAGCATAAATGTATAAATTCAGACACCGCTGTACACACTATACTTTTTTACTTTTTTAATCTGGAACAACTAAAGAGATTCAAGTAGGAAGCTGCCTGTCTGAACAAATCTAATTCAACCCTTGTGGCTTCTCTAGGATTGGTCTCATTGACAAATACAATACAAACCCTGAAATTTTTGTGTTCCTCCTGTCGACCCGGGCTGGGGGGCAGGGGATCAACCTCACCTCTGCAAACACAGTGATACTGCATGACATTGATTGCAATCCATTCAATGATAAACAAGCAGAGGACCGCTGTCATCGAATGGGGCAAACCAGGTTAGTATGATCAAAAGGAAATTGAGTTTGCTTTAACCTCCTGACTACCAGCTATGGAGTTTTGCCCACTGTAGAGGACATTGTTTTAGCGATTTTTCTGAGACGTTATATGTCACAGTTTTAAGTCTGGATGTCCTGTACAGAGCACATTCAGGGCTTTTCAGAGATACCAAAAACTTAAAGCATGTTTATTACACATTTTGGGAGGCACAACAAATGAATAGAGAAGAAATTATATATCAATATTCCTATTAGATATTATGAAAATCTTGCTAATTATTACTCCCATTATTGCACTTATTTGTTCATTCCATGTTGCCCAAAAAGACATTAATATGCAAATTAGATAGTTTATAGATACATTGTATATAATGGAAAAACTAGTTTATGG
>NW_015650363.1:1009179-1066622 GCF_001515625.1 Sinocyclocheilus rhinocerous
GACATTCTATTTTAGTGAATTTCTCTGAGACTATACATGCCACAGTTTTAAGTCTAGCTTTTCAGAGATACTAAATGTTTGGATGTTTCACTATGACCACTCCCTCTCCTTGGTCTTTAAAAATGGCTGACATTCATTTAGTGATCAAATGTAACACCCTAATGGAAATATGATAATATGTTGTAATTATCTTTTAAATCTGACTAATTGACAAATTGTTTGTCATAAATCAACATCTCAGGAAAATGTTATGGGGTTTCAAATCAAAATATGACCTTCTGTTATGAAACAGGACATCAATTTCATACATGTCCACTGTAGAGGACACCAGGACTTAAAGCATGTTTATTACACATTTTGGGAGGCACAACAAATGAATAGAGAAGAAATTATATATCAATTGATTTCTGGTTAAAACAAAAATCCCACTCTTTTTGCCTTTTCATGTCTATTCATGTCTTTTTATTTTTTTTAAAACAGGACTTTTTAAAGCCCCAATGTCCTCTACAGAGGACATGGTATAACATATGAATAAAATATCATTTTTCAAAAATTTTATTTTTCAAAATTTTTCTTATGCTCTAAACAATGTAATGACATGACAAAGTACTAAATTCACAAAACTGTTTTTTTCTGGTTCATGATAATGTTTTGCATCACAGAACAGTGCAGGTGATCAAGCTCATCATCAGAGGTTCAACTGAGGCCTGCATGCTCCGAGTGGGACAGGAGAAGCTGAAACTGGAACAGGACATGACCACTGATGGAGGTGAGTTTCAACACACAACCTCTGTCAAACCCACAGGTCACAATTTACAAGATGAACCTCAAAATACCCTCCCTTTATAGTAGCAGTAGTGGGTGGTATAACCAAAATCTTATCGCAGTACTGTATAGTTCATTGTGCCAGAATGTCAATGAAAAATGGTTTATATATTAAATAATTGTTTAAAGGGGTGGTTGACTGTTTTTTTTTTTTACACGCGCGTCTATGTATAACGCTTCTCATAACTATGGTATGTGAAAATAAGTGTATTCACTGAGCTGATGATCTGAATGAGAGAGAGAGAGAGAATAATTCTGGGTTCTTGACGTAACGGACCTGGGAAGTAACTCGTAGTCCCTTACCAGTCGTTTTTGTAGGCATTAAACTGCCAGAATTTTAAAAGACGATATCTCCGTTTGCATTGAACTTTCAGCTTCGTAACTTTGCAGATATTGTTTATGATCAAACAGCAACATTGAATTTCTTTCTTTCTTTTTTAAATTTTTTTTTATTTGTTTCCCCCTTTTTATGTATTTGGTGTATTTTAAATATATGTATGTGTGTGTTAAGTGTTGTATATGTGAAGCACCACGAAAGTCTGAATTAATTGCCCCAAGGGGATTAATAAAGCTCTAAACTAACTAACATTAAAAAAGTGAAATCGCAATCAACCACCCCTTTAATTCCAATTTTTGGATAATCCAGTGAAATAAATGTATTAAAATGGAGACTTTTATTGTGGTGGTTTTACTATATTATCAGTTATGTATCTGGTTTTTCACTATAGATTGAATGCTCTTTAATTCTTTTTCGCTCTGTTCAGATGAGGTCGGTGCTATAACTGAACAAATGGCAGAGCTGCTCAAAGTCTCACTGGGCCTTTGAAACCTGAAGAATGTGAAAGTCAGAGTGGTAGTTGACTGTACATTTCCCCCCACTCCTCAAGAATAAACACCGCAACTTGAGACTGATTTGATGTGGTTTTGGTAAGGACTAGCACTTTTTTTCCCAATGTCCAAATATTAGAAGTCAGTAAATGCACAGGAGGTTGTGTTACTCAGGGATCACCTGAAGTACCCATGTTAATATTCCACACTGGAGATCTATGTCATATGTGCCTGAAAGACTGTACCTCACCTACCCAGCTCAGTTTAGCCCACATAGGACTGGTGAGTTGGTTCCAGATTTGTGACCTTGTTGACTAAAGGCACTGCTGCAAATAACTGGTTATACTTGTATTTTAACAGTTGTTGTTTAATGTGTATCTCCTTGTATTGTGTTTTCTAAATAAAGATAATGCAGTAATTTCCTTAAAATTTAAGATTTTTGATTGTTGATGAGTATTGCAAGTTGATTAGTACTACTGCCATTAAAATATTTGCACACCAATTCAATTCAAACTCCTCAACATTGGATTAGCATCGTCACCTTTATTTATATAGCACTTTATACAATACAGATTGTTTCAAAGCAGCTTTACAGCGATAAACAGGGAAAGGATTCAGTGATGCGAACAGAATTCAATTCTGCTGAAAAGCAGCTCTAAAAAGACGATAGTAAAGAGTTATTCAGTGGAAATCAGTTCATTGTTGATTCGGTTCTGTTCAGTAACTTTAAAGTTCAAATGTGGAATGAGTTTAATTAATCTATAAAGCAACTTTGGAGTGATGTCATCCAGCTCAGTTTAGTTCTCAGCCAATAGTGTCTGTGCAGTAAAGTTAATAATATTAAGTGTCCCCATCTAAGCAAGCTAAACCGCATCAGTGGCAAAGAACCCAAACTCCATCAGTGACAGAAATGGAGAAAAAGCTTTGGTAGAAACGAGGTTCAGTCAGGGACCAGACGGCCAGACAGACAAACATGGTGTGATTTAATTCCAGGGCATGTCACAAGTCAGATTGTGGATTGATATATTTATATCATCCATAATATTTCATCCAGTTCCTTCTTGAAATTCATGATACATTATGCCAGCATTTGGTGGGGGTATTTGAAGCTGGCCATAGGGTCTGTGCAGAGGACTGGATCCGGGTGACTCAGACCTCAGACAGACAGACTAATATTAGCGTAGATGCCACTCCACGTAGTACTGAGGTGTTAAACCATTAAGAGCTTTATAAGTAAGCATTAAGATTTTAAAATGTATACAATGTTTAAAAGGGAGCCAATGCAGTGTTGACAAAACCAGGCTAATATGGTCGTACTTCCTAGCTGCTGAGTTTGAACCAGCTGGAGTTTGTTTATTAAGCCTGCAGAGTAGCCACAGAGTACAGCATTACAATAATCTAGACTTGAGGTTGTGAATGCATGAATTAACTGTTCTGCATTTGACATTGAGAGCATATGTCGCAATTTAGATGTTTTTTTTTTTTAAGATGGAAAAAATCTGTTTTACAAATATTAGAAATGTGGCTATTAAGTTAAAGATTGTTATCAAATAGCACACCCAAGTTCTGAACTGACAATGTAGACTTGACAAAGCAGCCATCAAGTGTTAGACACATTGTTCTAGGTAGGAAATTGCTATTCATCAGGTTTTTTATGTCAACAATGCCTTCCGTTTTTGTGAACTGGTATGTTTCGTCAGGCCGCAAAGAAATATAGAACTAAGTATCATCAGCATAATAGTGTTTCCTAATAATATCTCCCAAGGGTAGCATGTAAAGGATGAAAAGCAAAGTCTTAGTACTGAGATATACTGAACTTATGATAAATATTAGTTTCATTTACTGCAACAAATTGATGATGGTCAGAGAAGTACGATTTGAACCATGTCAATGCAATTCCACTTATGCCAACATGATTTTCGAGCCTATTCAAAAGAATGTTGTGGTTAATAGTGTAGTGCAGCCAGTTTGAATGTTTTTGGAACATAGCCTAATGACAATGATGAATAAATAATATTAAGAGGATCTACAACTTACGGAAGTATTGAAGTATGACTTCACTCTGATAGTATTAATCTTGTAAATGAACAGGTACACACCCTAGTAACTCAAATTTCTGCTAAGAAAAACCTCTGCAGTACATATGTTAATATAAATAATTTAACCCTCATACGTCCCATTGGGAAACAAACTGGTGAAAGATCACGTTTTACAGAGTCACCTGAAGAACAGATGTATTATTACAAGACAACATATAAAAGAATTGTATATTTTTGCTTTTGATGTGTTATCACTGCTCGCACTACAATATAAGGTTACTTGTCAAAAATGAACATGAAACATTCGAGTTGCAATTATTTTATTAGCTTCTACAGCTTCACATTGTGATACATGACATAATAAAATGACTTGTAGTAATCTTGTAAATACTGTAGGTTAAGATAAATGTTATCTTGTGTTTTTTTTTTCTTTCGCCAAAAGGTTCAGAAGTTACAAGTAAAAATATCAATTTTTCATATTTCCTGACCACTAGGTGGCACTGTCCGTACTGTGCTTGTACCATCAGGTCATGCTTGTGATGACAGTTACCAGACTCTGTCTGAACGCTAAAGCATTGTGGAGAGACAGCCTCAAGACCAATCTACTTAAATTCCATATCTGTTGCCAGCATGGTCTGTCATATCTTTGCTCCTTCAGGGCTTGGCCCCTATTAATAAGAAAATCCTTACAAAGACAATAGGGTTCAGGCACCTTCGCTGCTTGGACCCCTAAAATAATAATGAAAATGTGAGTGATGCAAATGTAACCCTATTTTCCATAAATGCACTACATTTAATTATGTAAAAGTAATATGCAGAAATATTCCTACAATGTAGGCCTTAAAGGAACACTCCACTATTTTTGAAAATAGGCTAATTTTCAAACTCCACTAGAGTTAAACAGTAGAGTTTTACCGTTTTCGAATCCATTCAGCCGATCTCTGGGTCTGGAGGTAGCACTTTTAGCTGTAGTTTAGCATAAAACTCAACTGTATAACTCTAGGAGAATTGGAAAATTTGCCTATTTTCAAAAATAGTGGAGTGTTCCTTTAAGTTTGTGGCAAATATCTGCTACACCTGGGTCCTGTCAGGTGAGCATCACAAGAAGCCTTGTAGGTGAAATAAAAGATGCCTCTAACTGACATCTGTGGGAGTGAGTCCCATGCTCAGGTCTGACCACACATCTCCCCACAAAGTCATTAAAATTTACATCACTGTCCCAAACCTCAAATTTTAGTTTGACCAAACTCAATTGATCCAAAATCAAAGATGGTGTTCCATACTGGATTGTTATTGTCCATAATCACCTCCTCATACACACCATTGTACCAGATTTTCACAAAACCATCGGTGGCTGAGAAGTAATCTTCATTCATGCCTGTGGCACTTCGCACCAATACTACTAACTTGCCACGGCCGGCTCACATAGGACAGCAGTTGTGGTCCAGATTTTGTGTTTGTGAGCATCCTTGATTCTCCTTGTGATCTACAGGAAGCATGTTCTCTTCAATATACTCTGTTACTGCTCTTTTTAGATTGGCACTAACCTCGGGATCAGCCACCAGATGATGGAGAGGGAAAATTGCATATGATATGACCTCAGGATTGTCATGCAGGCTCATCATCCAGTTCGAGTATGCTTCAGCTGGGCTTTGGTTTAAAATTAGGTCTGGAAAGTATTTCTCACCTCCCAGCACCTCTGTCTTGTGTGTCATGAAGCCCTGGTAGAATCCCATGTTCATGTTATCTTTAAGGATGTGAGAGCATTTGTTGGAAAGCGAGACATTAGCTGGCAGGAACCCCAGAGTCATCTTTAACTCAATGTTTAGGCAGTTCTTGATATCAGTCTCAGAGAAGCCCTTCAGGGTTGCAAGACAAGTTCGAAAAGCTGTGACCCGCCTCACTCGCCCTCCCAGATGAACTTGACGTATGTAGTGAGTGAGGTCAAATTAAATGCTATAGGCCTTATCAATGTTATCTGAAAATGTTAAACCTATTCATCATGCCATTTTTATTTGGAGTCTTCTTTTGTGTGTTGTTTGTTCACCTGGATAAAATTAAAACCATTCATCATCTATTTTTCAGTTTATGTTCTGTCCTTTTGTGTATTGTTTGTTTATCTGTTAATAATTACATTCCTTTAAAGTTATGGAAGAACGCTAAAGTTTTCATTTTTTTAGTTTCTATCTACAGTATGTTACAGAAAGATAAGATTATATGTACGTGTCCAACCTCTGTTTCCTTTGGGATACCTGTCTCTATAATGTACTTAGGCTTGCTTTTGCAAAACACTGGGAAAAAAACAACAACAAAACAAAAGACCACTATTTTACATTTGATTTTATGACAGATTTTTTTCCAAAGTAACTTTCAGTGCATACAATTTATAGCCTATAAGACATTGTGTTATTTAATAACTATGTGTGCTCCCTGGGAAATGAACCAGTGACCTTGACATGATAAACACAGCGCGGAATTTCATGTTTTATGTAATGAAAAGTCATTGTGCACGATCTTCATTGAACCAGTAGACAGTTTTGTTTTAATGAATGATCTGTTGCAGAACATGAAAAAATCGTATACTTTTCACTTTGCAATACATAACCACAATCACGCACCGGAATAAGATCACCGAAAGCAAAACTATTTTCTGCAGTAGCAGAACAAATGCAGTAACAAATCTTCTGAAATCTATTAGTCTTAAAATCTAAACAAAAATAATAATAATAATAATAAAAAAGAAGAAATATTCACTATAATTACTGGAAATATTTTACAAAAAAATAATAAAAATGATTATTTTTTCTATACATCTCTGTTTATGATATGATGTCTCACCTTTAACTGTCTAAAAAGCAATATGCCGAAATATTCTTTTTGTATAAATTGTTCTATACAAATACAAGGTCTTATGCTTTTGGTGAATATCTGCTACACCTGGGTCCAGTCAGATGAGCGTCACAAGAAGCGTTGTAGGTGAAATACAGGATGCCTCTCTTTAATTTACAGCTGTGTGAATGAGATCCACGTTCAGGTCTGACCACACATCTCCCCACAAAGTCATTATAAATGACATCACTGTCCCAAACCTCAAATATGAGTTCATGACCAAACTCAATTGATCTAAAATCATAGCTGATGTTCCATTCGGGATCATTATTGTCCATAATCACCTCAGTCTCCTCATACATGAGGTTGTACCAGACTTTCACATAACCGTCAGTGCGTGTGAAGAGATCTGCTTTCAGGCCTGCTGCTCTCTGCACCATCACTACTAACTTGCCACGGCCGGCTTGCATAGGACAGCAGTTGTGGTCCAGATTTTGTGTTTGTGAGCATCCTTGATTCTCCTTGTGATCTACAGGAAGCATGTTCTCTTCAATATACTCTGTTACTGCTCTTTTTAGATTGGCACTAACCTCGGGATCAGCCACCAGATGATGGAGAGGGAAAATTGCATATGATATGACCTCAGGATTGTCATGCAGGCTCATCATCCAGTTCGAGTATGCTTCAGCTGGGCTTTGGTTTAAAACTAGGTCTGGAAAGTATTTCTCACCTCCCAGCACCTCTGTCTTGTGTGTCATGAAGCCCTGGTAGAATCCCATGTTCATGTTATCTTTAAGGATGTGAGAGCATTTGTTGGAAAACGAGACATTAGCTGGCAGGAACCCCAGAGTCATCTTTAACTCAATGTTTAGGCAGTTCTTGATATCAGTCTCAGAGAAGCCCTTCAGGGTTGCAAGACAAGTTCGAAAAGCTGTGACCCGCCTCACTCGGCCTCCCAGATGAACTTGACGTATGTAGTGAGTGCCATAAGTATCTATAGTCCTTCGGTACAGGGCTTTTGATTCCTCATCATATTGTGTCGGAAGTCGCCGGAGATGTTTTGAGAATTCAGTGCTGAGCTCTGGGTGGTCTGTGACTCTGTAACTGCAAATGATCAACAAAAAGTCATCTGTCAGCAGATTCTAGTTGTGGTTTCTAAATAAAACTGTAATTTGCCTCATGTTTCATTTTTCAGTGTTTTTGACAGTAATTTTGTCAAGGACGTGATAAGAAAGTACTTATTAAAGCATGCTCTGGGTTTGTTTTTCAGATAAAATTGTGATTTGGCTGACTTTTCAAGTGTTTTAGGACTAAATTGTTTGGTCAGATGAGGATTACATGCTAATCGAAGCATCTTTAAGATAAAGTCTCTTCCTCATAATACGCAATCCCAAGTCTCACAAGGAAAAGATGCACTGATATTAAATTATCTACCTGCACTGGAGCTTCCTTTTAAAGATTGTTTACATTAGGAGGTTCTAACTACATTAGGATCTTATGAGCCTTGAAATATATGACTGTCTCTGAATAGCCTACAAGAATGAACTTACATGTAAAATTATAACTTTTTTTAATAGGTAAAATAAGGTAAACTGCAATTGAGCATCTGTTTTGTGTATCTCTTTGGATTCAACATGTATGAATTCCATATTTCATATGAATAATTTGCATAATAGAAGACAAACCCAAAGGAATTGATTCTTTTGAAAAAATGTTAACATCAATTGCTTGTAGTTGCCACCTGCTCTGATATTTTGTTATCAAAGCAATAACATTCAGCTGTAGAGCTACATTATGTAGGCCTAACTTTGGGCCCTCTAGCCCTTAAAAAAGAAAACTACATGCATCTTGCGGAATAACTTTGTTTTGGTTGCGCTTTGGCTCTGCTCGTCTGTCAAAATCCACCCCACCAGTTCTAAAATATAAAACATTATAGTTTCAAAGTGTATTTGGTTAAAGACATGGGTTAGAACAGTGGTTCCCAACCTGGGGATTGCTAAAGAATAAAATAGGGGTCCCCTGGAAAAAAGGTTGGGAACCACTAGTTTAGAAGATGGTTTTTAAAAAAATCAAAATAGTTACAAGTGTCCAGATAAGTGTCTAGTGTATTGTTGCCATTGCCAAAATGGATTCGATTATTTGATATATAATTTGAATCGAGTCATTTTGACATCTTAAACCTTACCGGAGGCATTAGCCTTAAAGGGATAGTTCACCCAAAAATGAAAATTTGATGTTTATCTGCTTACCCCCAGGGCATCCAAGATGTAAGTGACTTTGTTTCTTCAGTAGAACACAAACGAAGATTTTTAACTCAAACCGTTGCAGTCTGTCAGTCATATAATGGTCTACAATCTCAATTAGGAGAGTCAATGGTCCATTTGAGAGATAGGTGGCGGTAATGCACTTATAAGTCTGCGATCCGCCGTAAAGCAAGAAGAAGAAGACGCGTCACCTGCCGGCTGTTGAGAACGCGCTCAGGACAGTTCGACATTGCGGTGAATCAGAGGTAAAAAACGATATAAATACTGTTCAGTTTCTTGCATCTTGCATTTGATCGTTTCGTGTCTTTACACATCAATGTATGGTCACGAGCCGCAGGGTTTAATTTGGTTTTATTTGTGTATGTTTTTTTGACTCTCAAAGCCGTGATTCCCATTCACTTCCATTATATGACTGACAGACTGCAACGGTTTGAGTTAAAAATCTTCATTGTGTTATACCGAAGAAACAAAGTCACCTACATCTTGGATGCCCTGGGGGTAAGCAGATAAACATCACATTTTCATTTTTGGGTGAACTATCCCTTTAACAGACTAATTTAAATGTTATTTAGGAGTTCTTAGGTTTAATTTCGCCCACCGTGGACAAGATACATGAGACCGCTAAATAAATGCAAAGTATATAGCAAGATAAAAATCATTAATTGTATGTGCTTTCTCAGTTGACAAATCATCTAACAACATTGTATGCATGTTCAGAGATAATGAGAGACAGATTGTCATCATTCTTTGGAGAAGTTACAACAAAAAATCATTATAAATACAATGCAAAATGAGTCATAAACTCACATGGAATTACCTATAATATGTGCAGCTGATTTCATGGACGGCAAATGTTGCCTTATCCATTGCATTCTGAGATTGGGCAAATTTGGCAATATCTGAACGGCTCCCTCCAAACATTGCTTTTCCTATGTCATCCAGGCTAAGATCCATTTCCCAGTTGTTATTGATGAGTGATGTTGAACTCTTCATTAGGGAGTCAACAGAATGATGAAGAGCACTAGAAAGCTGTTTGCTGCAGCGGCTGAACGGACGCCAGTCCCGCACAGCTGAGGGAAGTTTCTGCATCTGCCCTCCCTGAAAGCGGTTCTTGCAAACGGTACAAGTGTCATTATCCATGTGTGACTTGACATCAATCAAAAATGCACCTTTACGGCGCATCCTGACAACATCAAAGCCTTCGCCCACCAGGTTGTAACCAGGCACAAATGGGGCTTTCTCACATTCTACCTGAGAGCCTGTGTGGCAAGCTGAACCATTGTGCCAGTGTGTCAAGATCAAAGAAATGCAGATAAACACGTGGAAAACACAATGATTTGTCTCCATGATGATTTCTAAAGGGAAAATGCAGAGGGTTCAAATGTAATATTTCATTATTTCTCAGATGGAAAAACGTTCATGAGGCAATATACATGCAAAGAAAAAAGAAAAAAAAGTAAGAATATTATTGTAAAATTACATAATGAAAGTCCAGACCCCAGAGTGCAGTGTATTTTTATGGCACTGAAATCTGCTAAAATATCTAATCTGTTAAAAAAATATCAGTTTTACCCACCGAGAGTAGCTTTCATGCAACAGTCTATTCCAGCTGTGTTACACCACCATATTGACCTACTTCAGAAAAATCCTTTTCTCTGTTCTTCTTTCCAAATTACAGTTTCTTCATGAAATGTTTTTGCTGTAGATTCACTTTCTGGAATGCTAATGCTGAAAAGGAGCACTGTGTGAAAGCCTGAATCTATGGCATTGTGTCATGTGGAAGGGAGTGTCTTCCTTTCAGGCCCTTTCTTCTGTGCTGGACAGATTTCATCCGCTGACTGGTTTTGTTTTGATTTAGATTATTTTTATTTTTTTTGTGAATACCAGCTGTGCAGTGGGGGAGGGTTCTTGTGAGACTTTGTATGAGGGAATTGAGGGTGAAGTGCAAGGTTAAGATTAATCAAACAGGACATGTGGATGACAAAATGTAGCACACATTTTCTTTTCACTTGCAGTTGCATGTAAGACAATGGATATCATGAAATTAAAATCATACTCATTAGCACATTGCATGGGAAAGTGTTGGTCAGAAGATTTTGGATATATAGGAACATATCCAACATATATGTTTTTTATATAAAATATTATTATTATTATTATTATTATTATTATTATTATTGTATAGAAAATGTATGGAGGAAAATGCCAAATTTAACATTACAACAGTCCATGTTATTGCCAGAAAAATATATATATAACGATTAATTAAATTAATTTCATGTCAAACAGAAAGGTGTTGGATGGGATTTTTCAGTCAGTGAGGTTACATCATTACGCCAGTAGGTGTCTAAAGTTACTTTTTGTTTATTATGAGTGAGTCAACGAATCAGTTTGTTCAAAAACACTGATTCATTGAGGAACGGATTGGAGTGTTGCGCAGAGTCAGAGACGGTCGAAGGTCCGTAAAATGTAAGTTACTTTTACTCGACAATGGCGTGTTTGATTATAGAATTCAGAGATTGTCGGGGCGTGTTTTTCTGAAGGACTAGCGCTATAGAGAACGCGCCTGATTTACAAAGCGCGCCTACAAACGAAGCTTACACTATTTGGCCATGCTTGCTGTGTACAAAGTTAATGGTTTAAATACATCCGTCTCTCTATTTAAATAGCCATAATGTAAGTGGAATAGTGACAGACAGTTGGCGTTGGACTGATCTGGATTCAATTCCTATTAAAAAAATTACGTATTATTGTGTGCCTAAGTAGCCTGTACGTTTTCCCACAATGATCATTTTTAAACTTTTCTTTCGCATGAGAGATATCCTGTCCAGATCTGTAACATATCACATAAAGGGTGATCATGTGACTCTATAATAACAATAATAATAATTTGATGTTTAATAATATTTATAAAAATGTATTATTATTTTTTGTGGGGTCATATGTAGCCTATTAGGTCCACTGTTCATTTCTACCCACTGGTTTTGTTGTTCACTGTGTGTTGTGACTTATAAGAAGTTGAGATGAAACTAGAAGTCGGTACAGTAACTTGTTAAATGGAAGTAGTTATATTTAGCTATAGGTCTATATTTGGTATGACCAGTTAGATGATTGACTTTCCTAATTCCTGTTATTTTTTGTGTGTGGGTGAGGTGAAATGAGACTTGGAAGACATTACGTCTTTGAATAATGACTGTTGTCCAGAGTAACACCGTTTAACTGAATACTCTGGGCAAACCTTATTTTACATAGCAATGCTATCATTATGCTTTCATGTCATGCAAAAGCAAGTTAGAGCTGATAGTTGGCGCCATCTTGAGTATGAAAGAACTTAAGATAGAGAAAGACAAGTAACTTAGATTTGGAGATTGATAATGATATACTAATGTTGTTACACTGTTTGTCTTGTAGCTTCTACTAAGAAAAATAATACATTACAATCACCCTATAGCAACAAGTACAATTATAATGTAGCAGTAATTTAAACTCAGATTTCATGTCCTTATATTTATTCACAATCTAAGTCAGGTTCGTGATCATATTGCATGCTGAAGTTAATGACATTTGCTCAGTCTTTCTTTAAGAACTATTTATTAGTCACAAAAGCACAAAAAGAGAGACATACACATATACCAGTAAAAATAATAAAACAGTTGAAAATCATGTTGAATACAAAGCCCTTATGTATTTTTCCTCAGCTGCTCTAAAAGTAATTCATTTCAGAGTATTCTTATTTCACAACAATCTGTAAAATAGACTTCTGAAACATTTAAGGTACAGTCTTTCCTCGCACTTTTTAATATATTTTTTCTTTTGTATAATGTTTTATGACATTCAGCTAAAAAAATATTTTTTTTTAGGTTTATTCCAATGCTTGGATTGTTAGTTGTAAAAAATGCAAACATCAACCTCAAATGGGTGCTCGACTAAAAAACAAGTGGAGAAATTAAATATAAAGTCGGCAACACCAAAGCTCCAAAAGTATCAAAAATTTATTAAAAAAACTTTCGCATAGCGTATGACGTTTCGAGCACGCAGGCTCTTCATCAGACTTTTCGTTAGTTGTAAAACAAATGTAAAAAGTTGCCTTTAAAGAATGTTACTGCTGCTGCCAACTATTTCTATGACTAATCATATTCATTATAACATTATAACGCTTAACTGTAAATCTCTGAACAGTCATCTTAAAAAGATTATGATAGTAGAGGTTGAGTGGAGTTTTCATTAACATTCTCATTTGGTTGTTCTCTCTGAATCTCTACACTGCTCTCGTTTTCACCCTCACCATGGATCTCTTCATACCCTCTGCTCAACCTGGTGGCAGAAAACCTCTTTCTTCTTTTCATTATAAACACCGTTCCTGCAACCACAAGAGCAACCAGAACCATTACACCAATGGCTACACCAGCCTTTTCTCCTCCAGACATCTGAGAAGATGATGTGTCAAACATTGATGCCATTTGATTAATTTCACCAGGCTTTGCCAGTCTCCACATCTTAGTTTCTCCAACTCTCACCCAAGAACAATCACCTTCTGTCATTACAGCTACTGTGTTTGTTGCAATCATGCTGACCATTGGTGGTCTTGTGAATGGTGGGAGGCGGATAGGCTTTAACTGACCACCAGTGAAGACACCAGACTGGACACAGTACAATATCTGACAACCATCACTAATGGAAGCAAGATGTTGGCTGAACTGAGGTGGACAGCGATTTTGACCCTTTGCAAGAGGGTTTCCAGATTGGCAGCTGAAGAAACCAGCAAAAGGCACAGAGAATCTTGTTCCGGCCTCATAATCATTGCTCAGACAAACCATCATGCCATTAGACAAAAAGTGTTGGGTAAAGTAGTTTGGAGGACAGCTATTAGATTTGGTCAGTGGGTTTTGCATGCCTGGTCCAAATAGACCTCCAAAAAGGTATCCAGAGTACTCAGGGGTCTTCTGAGTTGTGGAACACCAGTAAGTTTCAACTTTTGCACGACGGACACGGTAAGCATCACCACATGTTTGGTCACAACAAGTACGCAACCATAAGAAACCACATTTGCGGCAGTGGCTGTGGCATTCATAATGATTATAACCTCGTTCTACTGTCTCAGAGCGTAATAGGGTGCTGTTGTACTGCTGAGGGCAAGAATAATCACCAGTAGCTGGGTTTTTCTGTGCGGTTTCATCACAGATAGCATTTCCATCTGATGTCAGTGCAGTGCATCGTTGGAAAATGCCACCAAAGCTAAGATTGGTGACTGGACCCTCACAAGATGCATCATCTACATTTGCCTGAAAGTTGAAGTTTTTGGAATCTGGATTTACACAACCTGGAATAGTATTTATTTTATAATATCGCTCTGCAACTTGACGAACTGATGAAGCCATTTTATTTACTGTTCTGTTGGTTCTGGGAGGTCTGGGAATGTTGATGGATTCAGAAAATAGTGAATCAGCAGCCCGGAGCATTCAATAGCCACCAGATTATTGAGCGTACTCTCTTGCCACTTCTGCAGAGCAGTGGTGGACGAAGTACACAAATCAAGTACTTGAGTAAAAGTACAGATACGTATAATAAAATATTACTCCAGTAAAAGTACACCTTTTTCAATTTTACTCGAGTGAAAGTACAAAAGTACTCGATTTTTTATGTACTTAAGTAAAAAAGTACTGATAGATAGATTTATTTTGCAATTGTATATAGGCTACTTAATTAAATTTTATATTAGCACATATTTTTTATAATCCTACTGCTCAAAATACCTGGGATTTTCCCAAAATAACCACTATATGGAGTCAAGATATATTTTTGTTGTTGATATGGACTACGTTGACGAGAGTGATGTAGTAGTGTTCACTATGAAGCTTACACTGCAATGTACCTGAAAACAGATTTGACCATCTGATTTTCACCAGTAAGAACAAAGTGTTTTAAAGCTTGTTGTTTTGCAGAACATCACAGTTATATATGACATGAGAATAAGGCCTGAAGTTAGGAAGAACATTTTAAGGAAAATATAATTATATTTTCATAATGATTTTTTTTCTTCTCAAACCTTGTCTGTGGTGTAAAAACACCCCTGGCCAAATGCCCCCAGAGGGCATCACTTCCCACTTTGATAATTACTGTAGTTACCATGTTCTGAACATCACATCCTTTATTTTCCCCCAGATGTAATCTATCTAGGTGGTTGAATAAAAATATTTGGACTTTATATCTAAAAATTACCTCAACTTAGCACCAGCAAGCATATTAGCTAGACAGTTCGCATCAGCTAACAATATTTACTTATTTTCAGTATGGTTATGATGAATAAACATTCATATCTGTCTACTCGGCTAGTTAATCCAAACAATATAAAAATGTATACTGTTGATAAACAATATAAAAACAGACGTCACATAGGGCTAAATGCGTAGCATTTTAATAAAACTGTTAACGTTACGGCAGCGGGGAATATGAACGCGCATGAATTATTTTATTTAGACTGTTATTTTAATGTCTCTGGGGTTTTTTTTTAACCTAAAATAGAGACACAGATGTTGATTCAATCATTTCAGTGGGCTTAAACAGATCACCCTTTACAGCAGATTTAGTTCACAAACAACTGACAGTTTTGACCTAAATATGATTTTTCGCACTAAACGGTTCATTTGAATCAGTGAGTTGTCGACTCGAGAGCAACTGCAATTGGTTCATTCTAATTCATCAATGAATCGTTTGGTGCGATTTGCGAACCGATTTAAAAGGTTCATTGAAAAGAATCAGTTCGTTCTTATATCAGACACCGCTTCTGCGTCTCGGAGCACGTGATATATTATAAGGAGTAACGATATGTTTTATGAAATGTAGTGAAGTAAAAAGTACGATCTTATGCTTTGGAATGTAGTGAAGTAAAAGTAAAAGTTACTCAAAATAAAACGACTCAAGTAAAGTACAGATACTTGAAAAATGTACTTAAGTACAGTTACTGTCCAACACTGCTTGTACGTAGCATTCTATCAATACAGTTAAAATTTGTTTTCTATTTGCAAATGTGAAGAATCAGTGTGCCATGCTGTTTTAAGACGGAACAATTTCTAGACTTTGTATAATTGCATACTTTTAAAAACATTATTTATAATTATGTGCAATTGTTCCGTGAGACTGGACCATATTTAATATTATCATCTATTTATAAATAGAATATGTTGCTGAGTTTTTCAACAAATAATGCATTTTTAGCCAACTAAAACAAATTATGGCCCTACAAAAACATTGACACGTTGAATACATGTAATTAGAACTGCAATAACATTGATAAATTATTTTTAATATAGTATCTTTTTTTTTTTTTTTTTTTTTTTTTTAGTTAGATGCTAACAGAGCTGTCAGGTGGGATTGTCTGAGATCTGAGGCTATTAGCCTCATTACATCCATATTTATGTGGCTATAATAATGCTAAAATCACCTTAGTATAATTCATAAAAGCATTTTACTTCTTACAGTTTGTTCTTCTGGAGTTATTACACCAGAAGGGTGTCTCCTAGACAGCTGAAACCTTATCTTTGATGCCATGTCAGTTGGATGATAAATGACCTAAAAGGACCCTTTTGGTTGTTTTGCTTGTTCAGAGGTGTCTGAGGGTTACATAAGTGTAAATTATTTTACTACTTTTTAATCAATCATGCTCAATTTGCTCCAATACACAACACTTTGTGTTTAGCAAAATTCAATACTGACTATCTTTATAGTTTCAAATACCTTAGGAATTCTGTCCTCAAAGCTGTTGTGTAAACAAATTAAAACTAGGCCACCTTATACCATAAACAAACCAGTTACCATGTTACAAAAACCACCTTGACCACCTCAAGTTGAACTGTCCCACTTTTGCTGATGATCCGTCCCAGTTCAACTAAAAAAAAAAAAAAATCAAGTGAAATGCAGTGTCAAAAGTTGTACTACTTTAAATATTAGCATAATAAAAAGGACTCAAAGCTGAAATTAAACAGCTTTGATCAGTGCTCTCTGCTCTAGTCTATCACGTTCCCTAGGCAACGCGTCACTCATTTCTGCCGTGAACCGCTTGCATATAAAGCACAGAACTCTACGGTATTTAGGACCTGGGAGTTTCCGCTTCAAAACCGTGAGTCGAGAGAGCATGTGATTGTCACCGACTGAACTAAAAATAACACGAGGAAAGAAAACGTCTCAAACTGTCCGAAACATTCGCAGCTTGGGCTCCCATCACTCAGCAGCAGACATGGATTGCGGAATTCTAACATCTAAAACCGTTCTTTTATTTCTCAGTGTAATATTTTGGGTAAGTTTGTGTTTTTCTTTTTAACATAATTTCTGTTGTCTTTTTTTGTTTGTTTCATAAATATAGAAAGATCTTAAAGATATAAATTTACCCTAAGAGTTTGGTTTACAAACCCATGCTGTCCTTAAATGTTGGTTTTGCTGTTGTTTGATGACTGTATTTGTAGGAAGAAGGGTTCTCGCATCATAATAGTTTGTATTCATCCAGTTGTTTCTCCTCCTCCAGACACTAAATGATTGTTTAGCCAGAGTAACAAGCTTCTGACAGCGAGCTCTTCTCTAGAATGTAATTTAATTTAGGGTGAGTCATTTGTTTGCTCTTTGTTTATACACTTAAGAAAACCAAATGAAAGAGCTTCATTGTCATTTGCAATGCAGCCTTTAAAGGTATTCACACTTGTTTACACATCAGAGTTGATGTAACTGTCAGAGCTTCTAACTTGATTTCAGTGGAAAAAAATGAAGATTGTTGATGGCCATATTGTCAGTGCCATTATGTAGGCCTAGTCATCTGACTTGGCTTAGTGCCGTGCACTCATTTTTGGCTTCATTGGGCAGGAAAGGGAGTTCTGTAGAAAACCATGACGTCTTCTGCACAGCCAATGTAATATTTTCCTGTGCATATAGCCGTTGCTAAAATTAAAAGAAATCAAGATAAACTTTTTTTCAAGTTTAAGGCCCTTAGGGGCCCCGCTGTTCTGGCCCTTTCTGCACATCATGCACTTGTGGTTTTGTGAGAATTTTTATTTCTTCCTCTAACAGCAGTGCAGTAAGTAACAAAACCTGGAACTAAAAGTTCTTATTGTAGCATCTTTGTCTTGTGTAAAGCTGATGTATTGCCATTGTGATGTGTACCTTCATGCCTCAAGGGTTTTTGTTTTACTGTGCTGCTTCTGCTCAAGCCGAGGCACAAGACTAGGATTCCAGGAAAGATTAGAGGGCAGGAGAAGGTTACTCGTGGTCTCGTGACTGTGCATTGTGACTTGACTACTGAAGAAACAGATCATGCGCTAGCGAGTCATACATAACCCAGAATTCCAAAGTGTACTTGTTATGAAATGACCAGTGTTGGGCAGTAACTAGTTACTAGTAACTTAGTTATACTTAGTTATATTGATTTTGTCAGGATAAAAGATGATCTGAACACTGTTGTGTATATAGTGGCTTTACTTTACTCTGGCATTACATCCCACCCATGCCCCTCTGATCAGCATGTGGTACATTATATAATTAAAAGTCTTTAAATTATAACCTAACTACCTAACCCTAGGGTTAGGGTTAACCCTAACTACCTATAACCTAACCCTTTCTTACAAACGTGTGTTTTGATAAAATGCATAATGAAAGCTTCAAGCTACACATGACAATTAATGAGATTAATACACCAGTTCTACTTGAATGTCACTATCAGTCACTATTGAGTGTTTGTAATAACTAGCCCAACACTGGAAATGACACCTTATGACATCATGTGAGAGATGATGAATGTTACAGCATGTTACTTTGTGATGTTTTCTCTTTTCAACAATCTTTAATAAAAATTATTTTGCCGATTAGTTTATGGTTTTTAAAAAAGAATGTCAAAAAAGTGAACTTTTCTTGAAAATTATATACATTTAATGACTCTAAAACAGTGGTTTTCAACTGAGTGAATGTAACATAAGTGAATGTTTAGTTAGTTTGCTGGTTGAGCACCACTGTTTTAAAAAAGTAAAAACTAATAACATATGTTGTTCTTATTAAATACATGTGAGTGTACACGTCATAATGAGCATTGTTTTTCTTACAAATATTATGAAATAATAAAAATTGAACAAATTTGGGGGGAGTTGCCCCACATTACTTTTTACATCTTAAACTAACCTTACCTTTTAATAAAGTTTTTCAAAGTTATTTTTAATATATTTTGGAACAAATAAATAGACCTGAGGATCATGTCTTTGACCCACCTGTTGTTGTTTTTTTTCTTCAGGCTGCTGGAGCGGCCCTCGCGTATGTTGGCTCTTATGTGATAAAGAGCTACAACAGCTTTGAAGACTTTGTATCTAATAAGTACTCCGTCATCCCAGCAGCCATTATAATCGGTGTGGCTGTGGTCATGTTTGTCATCGGGATCGTTGGCTGCTGTGCAACTCTGAGGGAGTCCAAAGTCGGTTTAGGCTTTGTAAGTATGGGCCATCTGTCTGTGCACCTTTTGTGCCCAAAGCCTTTGTTTCAGTTTATTTTATCGAAAATAGAATGTAGGGTCCGTGTTGGTAGTTTCTATTCCTACTTTAAAGCCTCTGGGGTAGAACTGGTTTCATCATTGTGTAGATGAGGGTTTTAATATTTTATACTTTTATCTGAATTTGCATTTAGTTTCTTCTCATCATCATGATAATCTTCGCAGCTGAGGTGACCGCTTTTGTGTTTGGCTTCATCTACAGGGGAAGAGTAAGTAATTATCATATAACGTATGAATAATATGTATGATATGTAGAAATATGAACACTGGCATTTTTTTCTTACGATGTATACAGATTAAGGGTGACCTAGAAAAGTCAATGAACAGCGTCTTTCAAAAGTATGACGGTGTGGACAGTGAAACCCATGCAGTGGATTACTTGCAATTCCAAGTAAGGCTGAAAGATTCATTCATATCATTGCAATTTTTGGTTGCACAGGAAATGACAGACGCAATAGATGCATGAGGGATTCTCATTCTCTTTATTGTCCCCTTCATCTTTTTACATTACTCTTCACTTTTACATTTCCAGTTGGAGTGCTGTGGGGTGAATAACATCACAGACTGGACTGCAATGCCATGGTTTGGCCAACATAACAACTCTGTGCCACATTCCTGCTGCAAAGCAAATGCTACACAATGCACCGGCCAACTCACCCAACTAGATCTTCTGAACACACAGGTTTGAGTGCAAAACTGCTTGACATCTTATATTGTGCATTATTTTATTAAGTGAACAGTTTTATTTTAGGATTATTTAAATGCTATTATAGTATTTATTAATATTTTGAATTATCTTTTATTTTTTTATTTCCAGTTAATAACATTTTTTGTTTGCTGTTTATTTCTATTTAACTTTTTTTTTTTTATTGCTATTTCTTCTTTCACGTTTCGGAATTTTAGTGCTTTCATTTGTTTTTCGTCTAATATGTATATTTTGTTTTATTTCAGCTCTATCTAAAATAAATAGCAAAATAAATTTTTAATAGGTTCAGTTTTTTAGTTACAACACTTATATTCAGATCAGCATAATCCCAAGCATATTAAAATTATGTAATTTGTTTTTTGTGTTTTTGTGAGGGGGAAAACAAAACTGTTCTGTTGTTCCTACAGGGATGTGAAGCTAAACTGGAGCAGATGCTTCAGGATGTGCTTAGTTATGCAATGTTGGTCATCCTGGGATTTGCCATCATTAAGGTACATCAGCTCATTTTAGCCTCATCTTTATCCTTGTTTATCAGACAGTGAATTTTCAGCAACTCACTCTCTCTTTTTCAGTTGTTTGGGATGCTCAGCATCTGTGTCATTGCCTGCAGAAGCAAGAAGAATGACTATCAGCCTCTGTATGCGTGATAGTAAAATCTCCTGAATCACTCTCTTGGGACAGTCGCTACATTCTCGCTACTGTGCCGCTAAACACAGCCTCACTGGCACCATAAACAACAGTGGTTTGAAGGTGTGACAGTATTCCAAACATTTAGTTAAACAAATTATTTGTAATGCCTTTTGGTTTGAGTGCAAAAGTCCAACTTGAATTAGAAATGCTGACGGGAACCACACAGGTGTGTGGTCAGAAAAACACCGAACATTATCAAATGATCAAAGAGGTGTCTGAAAACCATGTGACATTCTTAAGTAGTTTTGACGATTAATGTTTTGCTGACAAATATGTTTATGCTAGCCCTTGACAAATACTGTATGTCTATGTCTCCAACTCCACACAAGTTTTAGGAAATGTTATATAGCGGCACTTCACCAAATGTATTTAAAATGTAGACTTTGTGTGTAAACTTTAGAGTTGATAGATGCACTTCATTTTTAAGGATTTTATGTTTGTCAAATGATGTCTTATGTCTTTTTTTTTTTGGCTGCTGTCCAAATTATACCTGTCTTGTACTCGTCTGTTTATTATGTTCATTAAAAGAATTTAGCTCAACAGAAGGATATTAAATTATGGAAATAAACTGGTCTGAGTATATTTCTAAAATTTTCTAGATTACGAAAATGCATGTTAATAATTATCCTCAAATGACTGTTGTTTATCAACACCATTTCGGAGGAAATACATGTGACTTTAGACAAATTTTGGGTGTAGACTTCAGTTGTTATCTGTCTCATGCTGACACATCTATGACGATATGAAAGTAAGCCCTGAACTCTAATCAGAAATGCTCTGTTGGCCCACATTTTTAATGCAAACACAAAATGTACTGAATCCCTTAATTGTAGAAACCATCTCGACACCCTTAAAAATGAACAAACTGCCCCTTACTTTTTAGTATTAAGCAGTGTTTTCAAATATTCAGCTTGACCTTAAATTGAATGTAATCAATAAACAATTTAGTGTTTACAATACTATAAAATGTTCTTGGTGAATATGCAGAGAGAAAAATCTGTTAACACCATATAATTACAGCACTAATTTGAATGTAGTCAGAGTCTGCTTTGTTAGTTTTTAACCAGAGAAAACCGTAAAAGATTGAGACCTACCGAGTTTAGTTGTTTATAACTATAATATAAGATACGATACAAATTAATAAAACTGTATTTTGTGAAACAAATCAAAGTTAAACGATCTACTATGAGTGTCATTTGCAATTGTAACCATTAGAGGTCGCTGCAAGCTAAAGAAAAAACGACACAAATAGATACAGCATGGCGGTTGAATATATTTTACTTTGCATAAAAGCATCATTATAATTTACCAATATAAATGATCAATGATACGCATATGCAAAATTTAAGTTGACTGTGTAAGTAACTAAACAGAACACACTGATTTGGTTGTTTTATTTATTTAGAAATGTACACACTGCTACATGTGTATCTGTATACATCATCTTTTTTTTGCCCTCACTCTCACAGAGCTGACTCAGGTGTTTGGACAGAGGAAATGTATACATTTCCATATCATTTATCTAATTTCCTCCTCTCACCACTGACTCCTCAGTGCAGTAACCTGATCTCAGTCAGGATTAAGCATTTGGAGGGCAGCCAAACACACTGTCTCTCCTGCTGAGGAATCCAAAGATACTGCATCTCAGCACTGCCGGAACCGAGGTGCTCATTTTATTTCCAGGAACTGCTGTAGTTTTTGTTAGTAGTGGAAGGTCTTTAGGCATTTATCAAGGAGTTGAAGGCACATAAACAGCTCATTTATCTAATTTCCTCCTCTCACCACTGACTCCTCAGTGCAGTAACCTGATCTCAGTCAGGATGAAGCATTTGGAGGGCAGCCAAACACACTGTCTCTCCTGCTGAGGAATCCAAAGATACTGCATCTCAGCACTGCCGGAACCGAGGTGCTCATTTTATTTCCAGGAACTGCTGTAGTTTTTGTTAGTAGTGGAAGGTCTTTAGGCATTTATCAAGGAGTTGAAGGCACATAAACAGAATGAGGACGAGAAGAGTGACCGTGTGCAAGTACAAAACAAAGCAGCAGAGCTCTAGGAGACCTAATCACAGACAATGACACCTTGGTTCATTTTATCTTGGAAAAAAGATGAAAGGTGATCAGACTAAATGAAAAGCTATATTCTGATACACACATTTCATTAATGGAAGCAGCACATGCTACTTTAGTTGAGAGTTAGAAAATAAATAGATGGATTGTTCTCAGGTAATGGTGGCATGAATTATTACCATATTTGTTGATAGTTATTATTTTGTAAGGAAATAAATAAACAGTTGAATGTTTAAAATTATTTGAGGAAATTACATCAGTCTTTTTGATCACAGTATTTCAGTAAGCTATACACACACACACACACACACACACACATACATTGAAATTACATGTACTTTTATTTATCATATAAAGTAACAAAGTTAACTGTATAACATAAATATTTTTCTCAATAAATTAAAATTCTATTGATTATAAAATAATACTTTTTAATACTTTTTATTTTTTATATAGTAATGTAATTGTGTGTGTGTGTGTGTGTGTATCAAATTATTGTGTTGATTATTCAAATAATTATAAATATTTTTGTTTTACAGTGAAATCGCATGTACTATCTCGTCACCATAGTAATGTAAAGAGTTTTACTGTATTTTTTAGTGTTATACAGTGTACAAACTTTCATATGAAATAGCCTTCAAATACATATAAAAATGTTTTACAGTATACATCGACATACTACAAAAAGGACTTGTCTGCATTTAGTGTCCGCACCTAGTAGGCTAGTACCTATTTTTGTCAATAAAAATTAACTTTGAAAGACAGAGTCTTGGAGTGAAGCACTTTACGTCAAAAACAGATGTCCTGACCAGTCGAGACCCCCTGCAGACCAGATGTCACGGCCCATCATCTGAGCTCTGGATGTGTGTTTGTCCTGCACGAGCGCGCAGGTGTCAGGATCACCGTCTGATGGACGGGGAGGGCGTGACGTCATCAAGGGGGCACCAACGAGTTTTGCCAAAGAAAAGCTTGTAGGTCCACAGTGGAAGAGGGACACTGGGAAACGAACAGATGCCGTGTGTCTCAAATGAACGCTCTCTCGGCGGTTTCTCCCGGTGACGCTATCGCGGGTAAGATCTAATATCATTCTCTGATAACACACACGGAAAATTGCTCACGGCAGCAGCAAACTGACAGACTAAAACCTCCATCTACCGGACTGCACCAGTGCCAAGATTCAATAACAAACTCTGAACTACGAAAACATCACTTTCCCCATGGAAAACTATGTTTCGTTTTTCTTTTTTCCAACACAAATAGAGCAAATCCGTTGAGCAGCTGACAAAAGCAGGCGACGGTAAGAGATCCTGGAGCATCGCTGCCTTTGTAGTTTTCTCCGCGGATGGGCCGGAAGATAAGAAGATAGTGTTGATTTTATACTATGTTTCATACGTGTATAGGCTCTTTTGTCACTTCTGAATAGACGCGTGTGAAACTGCTGTTATTCTGTATAATGCGCACGGGTTTCTGTATGCATCCGTTCAATTTCAGAACCAAATACAGGCGTTACTATTGTCACACAAAGGCGAATGAATGCAGCGCTGCCTATTGTGTGTTCAGCTGGACCCACAGCTTCATTTGTGCTTTCTTGCCTTCGTTCACAGGCTTAACAAGTTCTCCGTTTTTATTTTACCTTACCAAACGTTGTGCATAAATATGAACAATAAAATCATTTAGTGTAATAAATGTATACATTTTGTTCTAACGTTCAACAATAAATTGCATCCGCTTGCACGGTCAGCGCCATAGTCATATGCATTATTTATAAAGTTTGGCTCACCCAGTCTGGTCCGTTAGTTTCTGTTAGATTTTTCCGTGCACTCAGTAATTTATTTAAATCAATACAATTATCATATGAGATAGGTACTCAAAACTTATCAGTGTTCAAGGAAAGCTTTTTTTTATTTTACACAGGAACGGGTCCATCCCCTCATGGGTGCTGCCATGTGACATCACATGACCTGTGGTGTTATGCAAATTGACGAGTTACTATATGTAATAATAATAGCCTACTAATACTAATAATGCTTTTTTTAAATTCTTTACAAAGCATAAACAATACAAGTAGCCTACATGGCTAATGTCTACTACATGGAGGTGTGTAGAATGAGAAAAAAAGAATTGGTTGTGGAGAAGCTGTGCAACAGTGCAACAGTCGGTTCCGGACGTAAAAATTCCATTCATTTTCTCCATAGTGGAATTGATTTGAATGGTAACTTATTAAACTTTAAACACAGTCCTATTGTTTAAAGGCATTAAAGACTACTATGTGCTTTTGTTGACGCCATAAGACCAATTTATTTTGCCGATTTTATTTTTCGGAAATTATTTTTTAAAATAATCGTGTTCAACAGCGGAATGAAAAAATTGATTATCCATGATTCTGTAAAGTAATCTCCACCAGTCAGAAACTAATACAAGCAAGTTGTGCCAAAATAACTCTATAGTGCCCACCCACTCCCATGAGGCACTGCGAATGACAGAATCGAGTTAGATCAACATATTTAAAGAAATAGTTTTATATTTTATATTTCTCCATCTTTTTAATTTGATTGTCATTTGCAATGCTTTATGGGATTGTAGTTCTTTCCTGTCTTGTACCTTTGTGTTTTTGTGTTCCAATTTTCAAATGTTTTTTTGCTTCAAATCAAAGTGTGTAATGTTTTGATTCGCTCAAAGGCAAAGGAGTTGGTTTGGTTCATGGATTATAATGCCTTAACAAAGACTTTTTTTAAAATCCCTATGTGAAAAATGAATGGGAGAAAACTTCCAGATCAAGGGCCGCTGAAAAAGTGTGTGGGCACTGTTGCGCTCTAAGAGCCAGCTAAAGGCGAAGGAGTTCATCTTAAAGAACTGAGTTGGAAAACAAGAAATACTTGTGATATGTGATATATATAAGTGATATGAGACTATTAAGTCTAGTGGAATAACACTAGATGCATATTTATTTAATAATGTAGAAAATCACCAAGCTGAAACATTTGAAAAACTATGAACTGTAAAAATGTGCATTTGGTGGTATTTCTAAACTATTCATGCTTTTATTGTAATCAGTAACTAACTGCATATCTGATTTCTGTCTCTCTCTTTCTTTTTCTCCACTGAAGGGAATGCATGAGAAGCATGGAGGGTACAGGACAGCCTGGAGCCGGAGACGGCAAGTGAAAGCTCTTAGATTATAAATGAAACTCACCTGCTGCTAACGTTAAAGTCAGACATCAGAGAACCTCCAACTCCAGTGCAGCAGTGTAATTGAGTTTGAATATATCATGGAGTGTTTTTGGGGTAGAGAATCCTGGGAGACTGCGTTTCAGAGTGTTTGCTGTGTGCAGCAGGCACTGGCTGACTGTGGGATGTTGCTATGGAAACACTTGCCCTGTACTAGGGTGTTGAGCTGTATTCCACCCAGTACCGTGCCCCCATTGCTTTGATAGTGCGCAAATGTGATTTAAGATCGCTCTTTACAAGAAGAAGGGTTAATTTTTGCTTCATGCAGCTGTAGTTTGAATTGTAGATTGTAATAAAAAATAATCTGGTGTTTTTTATAGCTTTGTAATAGAATATTGCATTATTTGGTCATTTATCATTCTCCTCACTCTCTACAGCCTCTCACAGGCAGTGCCCAATTGCTCCTCTCTAAGCCATGGCCTGGCAGAATACATCCCCATTCCGATATGGCTTTGACCTGGGGGGACATTACCAGGATCTGCGTCCTCTTGGCACGGGAGCATCCGGCCTCGTCCTCTCTGCGGTGGACAGGCGCAGCGGCCTGTGTGTGGCGGTTAAGAAGCTGGTCATGCAAGATGCCGTCAGCATAAAACACGCTCTGAGAGAGGTGAAGATCACCCGCCACCTGCAGCATGAGAACATTGTCAGGGTGTATGACGTGTTGGGGCCATCCGGTCACCCTTTACCGCGTGACCTGACCCATGTGTCAGCAATATACATTGTGCAAGAGTGTATGGAAACTGACCTGGCACGGTTACTGGAGCAAGGGCCGTTGCCAGCAGAACACGCCACCCTGCTCTTTTATCAGCTGCTTCGTGGGCTCAAGTTCATCCACTCGGCCAACATACTGCACCGTGACCTCAAGCCAGCGAACATCTTTATCAACACAGAGCAAATGCTGCTGAAGATCGGAGACTTCGGCCTGGCTCGCATTGTGGACCCACATTACTCACACAAGGTAAGAGTCACAGCAGCAGGGCAGGTGTCACTGCAGCACGTACTGCTTCACTCACTAGAAAGAATAACGGACATCTACATAGGTACAGAAATGGTACAGTGGTTCCTAATGGAGGTATATGACTGAGATCTGTTATCAATATTCCAACTTTATTGGTTATTAGTGCTGTAGTAACAGGTCTATTGATAAATGGTCACCTGTATTCATTCTGACGTTTCCAAAAAAAAACAAAAAAAACATATATATATACACACACACACACACACACACACACACACATATATATATATATATATGAGTGTGTATGTGTGTGTGTTTTTATTGTATATTAATGCTCATTCATTTGTACATTATTTATATACTTTATATTTATATAAGTATATAAATACTTATATGTATATATTATTTATAACACTTTTCAAATAATAATTAGATATTAGACATTACCCCAAAACTAATATAAATTTGCTTATATAGAAATAGCAACTTTGCAAGAAAATATAACAAATAATCGCATAATCACATGATAATGATTACCTGAACAATTAGACATTGCCAAAAAAAGTTTATAAATTAAGATCTTCAGATCAAGACAGCAACTTTGCAAAAAAAGAAAACCAAAAAAGAATACTAATCAATTCATATTATGTTTTTATTGTTGTGGTTTGAAGATAATTGAGTTATACATTATTTTTTATCAAAAATTAGACATATAACAATAATTACAAATCAGTTCTGCATTAGTTATTGGTCACTTAAAAGCAGAGTAAGTGATTTCTGGTAGCCAGTGTTGATATTTGAAATCACCAAAACAAACACGCCCCTACCCCAAAAGGGTCTTGTCCCTATTTTGATAGCTCCGCCCCACATATACGTACGCAACCCAGGCAACGATTAGTTCTGTGAAATAATTTGTATTGGCGTTGGTCAAAAAAGTCAGTATTGATCCTATTAAAGCTGATCGAGATGTTTATTATTATTATTTATCGAGATGTTTATTATTTACTCTGTAGTCTTGAATTACACTATGTAGTTTTGGTTGAATGTTTTTTGTATATGTACCATGGCAATACTATATCTTTGGAAATGTACCAGGGTATTCTTTGAAGTACATTGTAAATATCAGGGTAATCATTAGGTTACCAAGTATATATGAAAGTACAAGGGTATTACAATCTGATACGGCCATAGTGTAATGGCACCGCCACTACTTTTTGTAAGAGTGTGGTTCACACTGAATAATACCATGAAGAACTGGTTATTTTAGTTCATTTTGGGGAACTTTTAGATGTTAGTAGTATAGTACTGTCATATAGTATGTACTGCCTTACGAGCTTTCACTGTGGTTCACCCTGCAGTTACAATCTGGCCTTGATTAGCAGAATCACATTTCCTATCAATTATCATGAACTGCTGGCTGTTAATATAATGACATATTAATCCATTTACAGCTTCATCTTCAATGTAACCTCCGTAGGAACAGAAGTACTTTATATTATCTCCTTTTAATCAATCTTTCTGATGGCAGCTACAAATGAGACTTAAAGGGATAGTTCAACCAAATAAGTCGTTCCAAGGCTGTATTACTGATTTACTTCCTCTATGAACTGTTTCAGTTCCCATTGACTTCCATTGTAATTTTTGTCCATACAATGGAATCATTGGGAACTGAAACCACATCATCTTTTGATGACATTTTGAAGATTCTTCAAAATGTCTTCTTTCATACAGTTTTGGAACGATATTGGGGTGAGAAAATGTTGACGCAGTTTTTTTTTCTTTCATTTTTTGGGTGAACTATCCCTTTAAGCAGTAGTATCTGCTATACTACATGAGGTTTAAACGCTTCCTGTAAACGCTTAAAAGCTTCCTGCATCTGTAAGTCATTTTAAAGTAGTCTATATCTAAAGTTAAATTAGAAAATTCTTTGTTGACCTGTTATTGTTTTTCTATCTTGCACAAAATCTTCTTGCTTACAATTCTTCTGTTTTGTACATCAAATAATGCAATTCAACCTGTTGATTGATAATGATTCTTTGGAGTTTATAGAAAAAATTTTGGGGCATAGTGCAGATATTTTTATGCAGATATTATTGCCTGATTGATCCTGGTGACCTTACATTAATATAATAACAACTACAATCTATAGTTACTTCATACTGCATTGCACATAGATGTTTTCAAACATTATACTATTCCGTTACACAATAATTATGAACAGTTATCTTGATGTTATGGGAGCTGAAAGATTAATGTGGCTCTTTATTGTCTCATTGTGCTTCTGTATTATTTAGCAGAGCTCACTGTGTAACACTAGCAGACCGGGAGGACAACATGAATGGAGAGCTTTGTGTGAGACAGGACAAGGTGGGGTGAATGATCAGGGAAGGGGGATAGTCGATGGAAGGAACAGCTAGAATAAAAACTGCCCAGGAAATTATAGTAGGACTACTCTTTTGGGAGCCCTATTTAAAATGCCATGCACTGATAGGAAGATAGCTGAGATTGCAGACTCAGCGAGAGCAGCATCCCTGTGCTCTCATGTCAGTCAAAATATTCATATATTATCAAAATGTCAAAGCTGCTCTCTCTTCAGTGGCTTCAAAAAGCGTTTGGACACTTTAGCCACACTTATTGCACAAACATTTAGAAGAAGAAATTTTAGGCAACAGAGGTTTTATTTATTTATTTATTGATAGATTTCTTTTTTGTATGTTTAACTAGAAAACAATAGACATATTGTACAAAATGATTAAGATGTAATTCAGCAGATATTTTCTGATTAGGAACAATTAGCGGGATATATGCTGATAGGATACCTGTGTGTTGCCAGATCTCGCTACAAAAACAGCAAAGTACATAATAAACTAACGTACAAAATAGCATTGTTAAATGTTATTACAATTCAAAATTTTCTATTGTAATGCATTTAAAAATGTTAGCTGAATTTTCAGCAGCCATTACTCCAGTCTTCAGTATCACATGATCCTTCAGAAATCCTTCTAATATGCTTATTTGCTGCTCAAAAAACTCTCATATTATTATCGTTGTTGAAAACGGTTGTGCTTATTAATATTTGTATATTTGCTGTAGCATTTCCCCCCCAGATATCACTTGGATTGATATATTTTTTTAATGTAATGCAATGAAATTCATACATTTGAAGTGTGGTTTAACTTTTGTCTATCCCATTCCCTATATACAGTAAATACCCTTATGAGAAAAATAGCCTTATTTTTTTTTTTGTCTTATTTACCAAGGATCAGAGGCGGACAAAGTACTCAACTCCATTACTTGAGTGAAAGTACAGATACTGCTGGTCAAATATTACTCCATTACAAGTAAAAGTTGTAAAGACAGATTTTTACTTAAGTAAAAGTACAGAAGTACTTGCTTTTAAAAGTACTTAAGTACCAAAAGTAAATTTCCTTTTTTATGTCAATGCACATATTTTTTATTGTTGTACGTAATACTTGCAATACCTCTGAAGCAACTTACAATACATTACACCTACTGAATACACTGACTAGCTTGTAGTATATTTGGAATAAAGAGCTTTTAGAATGTTACAAACCTATGGGGGGATAAATTAACACCCCTACCCAAGTTATAAGTTCCCAGAAAAAATAATACTCAAGTAAAGTACAGATACTCAAAAAGTGTACTTAAGTACAATACTCAAGTAAATGTACTTAGTTACTGTCCGCCTCTGCCAAGGATACCAAGTGAGCCTGGGCTGCCACCTGTGCCCCCTTTAGAATATAGGTGCACGAAACTCCTGGTTGTGTTAGTCTAAAGAATCATTAGTATGTCATTGCACCTCTGAGTATGCAGTGAGCTTCAATGAATTAAGGGCAGTAGTTCCTTTCATTCACTGAGCGAGTTCCTGCAACTCTGCCGCACAGTACTGAACGCGTCTGTTCCCCTCTCAGCATGGAGGGAACATTCAGTTCCCAAATCTAGAGGATCACAGATAAGTGGACTATGGATTCACAGAAGCATCTGGATCCACATATGCTAGCAGTGCAGGCAGGGGACTGAGAGAGCCACAGATGGTTATACTCCTTCAATACTACATGGAGAATAAAGATGATGTGGACTCTGAATGTCATCTATAATTTAAATAAGCAACCAGTTGGCCCATTGTCCTGTTCAGTAGCTCATTTATGATGGCTTGACCAGCGTAAGCAGCTATTTTAAATAGGTACTCCATAGATTATAAGAGACAAACATACTGTAAGCTTTATTATATTGCTTAATTATATTTCTTAAGGATTTATGATTGCCTTTGTAACAGATTTAACGTAAGATTGTTTTGGAAAATTGAAAAACAGATTAATACACATCTTTAGATATTACACTACTGTTAAAAGTTTGGAATAATTCAAATTCATCATTTTAATTTTTTTAATGTTTTAGAAAGACATCTCTTAAGTTCACAAAGGCTGCATTTACTTGATTAAAAATATTATTACAATTTAAAATATCATTAAAAAAATTATTTTAATATATATATTTAAATTTTTTAAAATATAATATATCTGCAGTGTCACATGATCATTTCTAATACGCTGATTTGGTGCTCAATTACTATAAAGTATTAATGGTAACCGGTATATTACAGGATTTTTGTGAATATATAATACAATTATATTTGTATATAAATATATAGTTCAGTCATGAAACTCTAGATGGCGCATTCTGACATGGTGTTAAAGTAACTGATGATTTTCAGAGTTAAGCGACTTGGCACAAGCTGATTGGTTCATGCTGGATATGAAGCCAGTGAGCTTACTGCCTTGCATTTATATGGCTGGCTAGCATTCACTTGAGATTCCTGCAGCGTACTTTCAGAGTTTCTCTGAAACCCTCCACCTTCTCCAGCTCCACCTGTATAGATCTGCTACGGGGTTATTTTTTATGCTATTTGTGCAGCAGCAGCATGTCTTAAATACTCATGGCACTGTATCGCCATATGCATTGGCAGTAGCAAGTTCCTGTACTTGCTTGCAGCAGCAGCAATAATCTACAACTACAGCAATAACCAAAAGCAGCAGCAATTCAGCAGCAGCGTAGCTGATCTGTTCCGCCAAGACCAAATACATTAACATTGTCATATCCATCACCATGCTAAAATGTTCAGAGAGTTGTCATGATTGAAATATAATTAAATGAAAATAACTATTAATATAAAATATTAAAGTTACACTTTCTAAAAAATATATAAATGTATTATATTTGTGGATTTTTGGCCAGTGAAATGTGAGATGTTGGCGGCAGAAAATCCTCATTTTCAAGTCCTTCTCAGTGTGTAAGCTGCACTGACAGTTCTTGACAGCACGAAACCAGCGGCACAGACATTCGTTGGTCAAGATGCCTGATCTATGCCATTATTTTTTTCTTATTATTGCTCATTTTCAGTCTTTGTTCGTCTGGTTTGTGAACAGTTTCAAAGGTCTTAGTGAATCATCTCCAGTGAGAAGACAAAGGCTCTCTTTGTAAGCAGGATATGAAAATAGCATTCTCGTTTGTGTCACCATCACCCTTCAGATCCACCCTACCTACTGAGGCTGCCTGCTAAAATCTCACAAATAATTCATCACCTGGGCCCAGGGGGAGAGTGGGAGGTGAGAAAGAAGAGGAAAGGATGAAGGACGGCAGGATGAGCTGAAGGAGGGGGGTATTGGGAGTCATAGTGTTACTGTACATCAGCGGCTTCTTATCAGATTTTACATTGATGCTGAGTCACATGGCTTTTTTACACCCTACTTTTTAGATTTATATTATACACCACATTTGCATTTACAAATTTAAATTGATCAAAAGTGACAATAAAACATTTATAATGGTACAAAAGGTTTCATTTTCAAATAGATGCTGTTCTTTTGAACTTTTTATTCGTCAAAGAATCCTGAAAAAAATGTATCATGGTTTTCACAAAAATATTAAGCACACAAAATTGAAAAAAAAAAATGTTTCTTGAGTATCAAATCAGAATATTAGAATGATTTCTGAAGGATCATGAAAAAATCATGCCAGCACAGGAATAATAACATTTTAAAATACACTAAAAGTGAAAACGGTTCATTTGAATTTAAATAAAATGGCTGCATTAATTTGTAAATACAGTAAAACAGTATAATATATATTTATATTATTATATAAATTATATTAGGTTTATATTATGTTTATTTATTGTTTTATTAGGTTTATTAAATTGCTTTTAATCAAAGTAACTTGCTGTGCAATTGAGGACTCGTGTGTGTGTGTGTGTGTGTGTGTGTGTGTGTGTGTGTATATATATATACCATTTAATAGTTGTGTATGTTGTATATGAATGACATTTTATGTTTTCTCTGCAGGGATATCTGTCAGAGGGAATGGTCACTAAATGGTACCGTTCACCAAGACTGCTGCTGTCTCCAAATAACTACACTAAAGCAATTGATATGTGGGCCGCAGGCTGCATTCTGGCTGAGATGCTCACAGGCCGCATGCTGTTTGCAGGTAAGACTAGAACAGCGCTCAGTAATGAGCAAAGGGTCGTCATTAGTGTTTCTGTTGCTCTATTGGTTTTGTATAGATCTTGCGGTTCACAGAAACAAGAACATCAATCTTCATTATGCAAACGTAGTCTTAGAGCGTCCTCTAGTGGCTATTGGTGGTAAAGTAAAAATAGACGTTTAGGCCAGACATATCAATCGAGTTTACTATTTAAAGGGGTCATTTACAGTATGATGCGATTTCAATTTTTCCTTTCTCTTTGGAGTGTTACAAGCTCTTGGTGCATAAAGAAGATCTGTAAAGTTGCAAAGACTAAAGTCTCAAATCCAAAGAGATATTCTTTATAAAAGTTAAGAGTCAACCACGCCTACCTAAAACGGCTCGTTCTAACACGCCCCCACATGTCTACGTCACGATGTGGGAAGATTTCCATAACACCGCCCAAATGTTCACGCAAAGAAAGGAGGCGTAACTTTTATTCTCGCTGTAGTATTGTTGCTGCCGCCATGTCATGAAGGCGCTGTGTTTCGTTGTGAAAACGAAACTACTTTGTTTGGTCTTCCAAAAGAGGACGATATCCGCTTTGTCATGCCTAGAGCTGATCCGTGCTGGTCGCTGAGGAAATACATCAACTTCACGCTGTGGATCGCCGGATCGGCTTTCACCGTGGATGAAGCGGAGTCCAGCCCGGGGTCGTCACATGTGGTTACCGAATCTGCTTACTCTAGCCCCCGGCCTCTGCTCACTCTAGGCCGCGCGGTGTGTGACGTTGTTTCGTTGTGAAAGCGAAACTACTGTGTTTGGTCTTCCAAAAGAGGACACGACTAGAAATCAGTGGTTAAGTTGTATTTACAATACTGTTCCAGAACACTTCAACCCAAATAATCAGATGTGTGCAGCACATTTTATGGAGGACTGTTTACTGATCCTGGGAGAGTAACGTTAGACTAAAATGTTATTTTTAGCAACATCATATGACCCCTTTAAACGTTTTAAATACTAAACTTTTAACATTTTTAAAATAAAGACATTTTTCTTGCCTTTCTACACAAGCTTGGTATAACATACAGTTCTCATTATTTAACTTGTAAGATCCTTGACTTGTCACAGTCTGGAGCCAGACAAAGTTACGAAGCCTGTCTGTTTGATTCTCTTCTCTAAGGTGCTCATGAACTGGAGCAGATGCAGCTAATTTTGGACACTGTTCCTGTTATTAGAGAAGAGGACAGACAGGAACTGCTGAAGGTCATGCCCTCTTTTGTAGGTCAAGGGTGGAAGGTCAAGAAGTCACTCAGAAAACTATTGCCAGAGGTGGAGGACAAAGGTAAGCTGAGCATATTTTTTTTAAATATGTGATACTGTGATACATCAACAACATTATTCACTGTCTCCACATTTCAGCCATTGATTTTCTGGAGTGTATCCTCACCTTTAATCCCATGGACCGGCTGACAGCAGAAGTGGCTTTGTCTCACCCATACCTGCAGAGATACTCGTGTCCTCAGGATGAGCCTGTCTCCCTGCAGCCTTTTCGCATAGAGGACGAGCTAGAGGACAGTCTGGTCACCGAGCACGGTCATGCGCTCAGCTCCCACTGGGACAGGTACATCGCTCGCATGTCACACGAGGCACTCTGACTTACCAACACCCAGAGTTCAAGCTTTTCTCTCCAGATGATGTAATTTGTTACAGTTTTTCTGGCACTCACAGTTCCAGTGCTGCTGACACAGATCTATGACGGTATATAAAAAACACTCTTGCTCTTTTATAAAGAATTCAATCTCTATACATTCTTTTATAAAGAAAATAATCTATATAGCTGAGAAAACTTAATTGATTAGTTCATAAATTAAATGTATTTAATTGATTTAATGTCTTAATACATTTTCAAATAAAGTACAATCCACATTTCTACCATCTTTAATCATTGGATTACTTAACCCTCTATTGCACGTATTATGAAAGAAATGTTTAAAAAATGTGTTATTTCTTGCATGGACCTTTTTACTAAAATAAAAACAAAAATCATAAATAATAACTTCAATAAAATAATTTAGACACTACTGTAAGATAGTTTTATATATATATATATATATATATTTTTTTTTTTTAATAACTTATTTGATCAGAAAATAGAAAATACAGTAAAAACAGTAGGGTTTGTGAAGTATTACAATTTAAAATTGTGAAAAGACTGTTTTCTATTTGAATATATTTTAAAATGTAATTTACTTCTGTGATGGCAAAGCTGAATTTTCTGTATAATAATAGCAATATATGTTCTACAGTGTCTGCATTCACTGCAACCATTTCACTGGCACACAATGTTGCTTCTTGGCAACAAACATATTTCTCATAACAAATAAAAATACTAAAATAATATTTATGTGATTTATAATAAATAGAATATAATAATATTTATATGACTTTGAAATGAAGTTTACTCAATAACAAATGTGAATATTATTTCTTTCTGAGGCTCTCCATGGCAAAAAAGTGTCCTCCACTGAACAGTGGTTTTCTCCAAATTATGTACAGTACAAAGCCCAAATATTATGTATATTATGACCAAGACAAAGCTTTTATTGGTTTGTTGTTTTATTGTTATTATTAAGCATTTTACCATCATATATGTGTTTGAAAAGCTAAGAAACAGGTTTGTTACCCTGTGGGTTGAGTGCCAGAAAGGAACATTTAAAAAAAAAAAAAATAATAATAATAAAACTTAAAATAGCAAACAAAAGTGGTTTGTGCTGGGATTTGTGGACCCAATAAAAATGCAGTACTTGAGTACTAGAGCATAATGAAACCAATTTTGGAGAGCGAATTAAAGTCTGCATTCGTTCTTTGATACTTCTTTAATGATGAAAGTTTGATCGTTAAAAGTTTGTGGGTACATGAACGCTGGAACAGTGAAAACAAGGGTCATGTAAAAGGCAATTTACACAGATGGGTACTGAAGCGCCCAGAGGACCTATCCATGACGTAGAATGCTGTTCAAATATAGAAACTTATTAAACCCCTGCATAATTAGAACTCATAGAGGACTCTGTGACAACTTAATAAGAATGTCAGTGTTGTCCTCTGTGTGGCCATATATGCACATCTGACAGAAGCTCTTTCATTACTGATCAGAGCCAGCAGTGGGAGGTGAACAAACTTGTTAGCTGAGACCAAAGAAATTGAACTTTGGAAACGTTTTGACTAACTATTAATGCTGCTGTCGAAGAGAAATCCATGTCTATGCCACAGATGGTCTTCATTACCACTAGTTTGACTCTTTTCTTTGTTTGCAAACATAACATTTGTGCTTAAAGTAATGCACTTACATTGGTCTGGATTGAAGTTGAAATATTTGATAGCCTAAGAAAACTGTTTGATAGACTAAGAAAACAGTTGAGAGAAAAGCAGATGCGTGCAGGTCTTAAAGTGGCAGCAGACTAATAGTACTAAACATGCTGTCATTAAAGGGATAGTTCACCCAAAAATTTAAATTCTGTCATTATTTACTCACTCTCATGTTGTCCCAAACTTGTATTAATTTCTTTCTTGTGCTGAACACAAAAGAAGATATTTTGAAGAATGTGGGTAACCAACAGCTGCTGGTCCCCATTGACTTTGATAGTAGGGAAAAAATACTATGGAAGTCACTGGGGACCAGCAACTGTTTGGTTACCCACATTCTTCAATATAACTTTTGTTCAACAGAAGAAAGAAACTCATTCATGTTTAAAACAACTTGAGAGCGAGTAAATATCAGAATGTTTAGGTGAACTATTGCTTTAATGTTAATAAAACATAAAAACAGAGAAAAATCACTCACTGCTCTTGACTGAAGAACTTTAATACAGTTGCTTTAATAAGAGTCAATGTATAATTTATACACTGAAATGTTTATAGTGATTTTTTTAAATTGTTGATAAAATTTCTTGAATGTTACAGCTAAATACATCTTCTCTACTTGACAAATAAAGCACTGTTTGTTTTATTTGTATATTATGTGGGTTTGTAATGGGTATCTTTGTTCTTATTGTTTAATAACAATGATCAAATAATGACAAAGATTTTTATCTTCACCCACTTTGGCCATCTGTCATTCTTTTTTATTTGATATTTTGTTACCTTGAAAGGTTTTGTTTTTAAAATAGGGAAATTAGTTGGGCTGTACTGCTCATACAAGTTGCAAAATAGTAAAACCATCATGACAAAGAATCGTGATTTTCCTGAAAAAAAAAAAGTGTGTTATATTTTTGCCATATGGCCCACCCCTAATTGAATGTGTCCTCTCCTTGCTGTATAAAAGTGTTCATTTTATTCTTAATGACCCCAAACTTTTGAACTGTTTACAAATCTTATTTAATGCTTGTTTTAATATAAAAATGACAAACTAATACAACAGTGTGAATGATTGAATTCTGTTTTATTGTTTATGCTGGTGGTGCAATGTTTTACCTTGACTTAAAATAATGATTTTTATTTAAAATCATTTAAATATATATATATATATATTTAAAATAATGCAGTGACTAACTGCTAATATGCATCATTTTATCCTTTGTATGCCAAACAAATGTTCATATGCATAAAACTGCATATACATGTTTCTCTTTCAGGTATGATGGGAGTCTGTCGTCAGACGTTTATTGGCCGCAGCAGGAGCAGTGTGGCTGCATGCAGAGCGTCTCTGAACTGGGAGAGGCGGAAGATGAAGAAGTTCAAAGAGATCCACGAGCGAGTTCAACGGCCCACATCGAGGAGGTTCAGGTAGACCCTCGCAAATACTCCCACAGCAGCTCCGCAGAGCGCTTCCTGGACCAATCCCACTCGTCTCTGGAGCGCGTCTGCGGCCAGTTCACGGAGCTGGACTGCGGCCGCTCCTGCGATTACAAAGTGGGCTCTCCGTCCTACCTGGATAAGATCGCGTGGCGGGAAGGAAAGCCGCAGCACTACTCTGAACCCAAGCTAATACTGGACCTGTCTCACTGGAGGCATAACAGCATGTCTGCTCCAAGAGGGGGCAGCGTGGAGAAGCTTCTCACCGAGCCCGGAGATCTGTTCCAGGAGATCTCACGCTGGGTGGAGAGCACACAGTCTGGTCTCCACTCGCCTGGTTCTCCTCAAGAACCACTCACCTCCCCGTGTTCCCCTCCTCAACCTCTATCTCCTACAATGCTGCCTCATTCTCAGATGCAAATCCCAGGGGCTTTGCAACTGACCAGCCCTCACGACAGCAGGAGGAGTCCTAACCCATTCTTCTCCGCTCCTCCTTCTCTGCTGCCCACGTCACCTTCCTCTCCTCATCACAGTTCATCCGATTACCTGTCTTCCTCCATTCGTTGTGAAAATGATGAAGAGCCTTCACAGATGGATCCTTCCGGAGAAGAACATTTTGACCTGGATGTGTTTATCTCTCAGGCTCTGAGGCTCTGTAGTCAGAGCGAGGTACTGGTGGAGAACTCAGACGCTCCCAAACCGGGCAGCATTAGTCATGTTCGTAACGTCGCAGATCACAGACCCTCCAGAACACAAACTCTAACGCCTGAGATGGTCAAGGCTCATGGATGTCATAAAGAGCACTGGTAGAGGATATCTTTTGACTTTTTATTTAATGATTTTGAAGATGTTTGGCATGAATGAATGTGAATACTGGGGACCTTTTGAGAATGTTGTTTTATTACCTGAAGCTATGATTCTGTATTCCACCAGAAATCTAAAGTATTGACCTCTAGAATGAGGATAACTTGGTAGAAAAACATCTGAGATCTCAGATAGGATTTGATTGGAGCCTTGAGGGCACATGGTGATGAAATCTTTTTTCTTCCCTTATAAAACTTTCTCTCTCTTCAAAAAAAAAAAAAAAAAGTTCTTCAAATTTGTTTTTGCGAGACACCTGTGCACTCTCATATTTGATTTCCTGCATTTCTGTTAACTATTCCATATTAAATCTTTTAATCCTTTTGACGAATACATTTAAAGCTAAATTTTGTTAGAGAAATTGTGCAAGTCTCTTATGAAAATGTGCAAATATTTTTTTCTTGCCTCCCAACTAGTTTTTCCCATAACTATCTCTGCAGGCACTCTGTAAATATGAAACTAAAATGTTTTATTTAATGTTACTCAAAGCATTGAGCAAGAGAGAAGGCTGTCTTTTAATTGTTGTCTTTGTCTTTTAATTGTCATTTAATAACTTTAGTCTGCATAGTTTTTAGTTTATTGTCATTACTTTATTAAATAATTAATAGAAGTGTGTAACGGAAGTGATTTTTTTCCATGTTGTCTAAAAAATTGTAAACTTTTGGCTGAAATTTTTTTAATGCCTGTCACACGTGACCCTGGACCACAAAACCAGTCTCAAGTCGCTGGGGTATATTTGTAGCAATAGCCAAAAATACATTATATGGGTCAAAATTATTGATTTTTCTTTTATGCAAAAAATCATTAGGATACGGTATTTCTAAAGTTTTTTTCCAATAGATTTTCCACTTTTTCACATCTTCCAATGGTTGGCCAAACAGTCCCACCACAAACTCACACCATTGGTTGCTGTGTTGTGGAAAAAGTAAAAAAAAAATCCAAAGAAAAACCCACATCTTCAACTTTAAAACATCAATCACCAATTTAAAACAGGAGATCGGCAGATTGTTATTCTTTGTAATTTTAATTCCCATAATTTAATTAGTTAAAATGCAGACAACTTTCACAAAAATGTTCCAAAAAGAAAGAAAACAGCAATACAGTACATATGCAGATAAGGGGGGTTTTGTTAAAATTCAAGCCCTGTCTTAAGATGGTGCCAGACAGTTAACAGCATAGCAATTCACATCATGGCAATAGAGACGACACACAGCAGGCAATCAGCAGGCCAGCAGAGGATTGGGCTACATTCTATTTTCAAGTGCAGATAAGAACATGGAAACTTAATGATATTAGTTCACTACGGGAAAATGTCACTAGGCTGCCAAGAACAGTTATGAAACCTTTCATCAACACACTGGTTGTGGATATGAATGATTTTGTTTCGGTAAGTCTTACATAGTGATCTGTTTGGATTTGTCCAATCATAACCTGTCCATCTAAAAACACAGAATGGCTTTGACGTTTCTGCGTACTACGTTTAGCATAGTAGTAGTAGTGGTTAACGTGCCATTCTTTGAATATGTAACTCAAGACTAACTCTGTGGCCAAACTGCAGCCTCATGTTCGGTTACGCAAATACCTGAACGCAGATACGATTCCGAAATTCAACACAACTCTCAGCTACAGCGGCAAAATAGCGTAAATTTCTTATGGATCAACTACTGTCATGCCTCAGCAACAATTAAAAGAGAATCTCATTCGAACGTTAATAGCAACTTGCAAGCCTCAATATTAACACATTAAAGGGATAGTTTACCTTCAGTTGCTGGTCCCAATTGACTTGCATAGTGTTATTATTTTTTTTATCTCCATACTATGGAAGTCAATGGAGACCAGCAACTGAAGGTGAACTATCCCTTTAAGTTTAATGTCAGATACATTTAAAATTTCAATTCGATCACTCTGAGTACTGAGGTTTGTTATCGTGAGATCAAATTTACAAAAGAGCGTATGCTAGTTGTTTGAGTGCCAAGCATCTGCATTCGCATACTTGCGTAAAGAATGTTTTTTGGCGTTTTTTTTACTGCACATGTGGAAGATTTCGCTGGCGTGCCGTTATAAAACAAACCAAGTCATAGCAGAAAGGCAGATTATATTGCCAGGTTGATGCTAAATATTGGATACAGGTTAGTAAAAAGTTTTACTGGATCTTGCTGTGCCCTAAACTCTAAACGGTGTATCGCCACTGCTGGTGGAGGTCCGATTGACCACATTCTGCCAGCTCAATATTGCATTTCAGGGAAACAAAATTACAAAGTTACTCAGCCTTACTTTTCAAAAAGTAATCATGAAAAACTGTTAAAATTTTAACCACTCACTCTCACACAAGGGAGAGACGTCTCTGGGCAAGAAAAACACAATGGATGTATGGAACCAATCCACGTTACGATCCCCTGCCTGAACTTTTTAGACTCTTTTGCGATATAACCATCTTTAAGAAATTATTCAGTGGTATTCAGCACTGAATTTTCTTATTAAAGTTACTGGTACTTTTACTTTTTACTTTTAGCCCAGTTTACTCTCCATGTGAGAAGTCACCACCCATATATGTAGAAAAATATAGTTTAATGAAATTTATATCTATTAATTTCTTTTATTATTTTATTAATCATATCCACCATGTAAAGTTGTGTACTACATATAGCAGTGTGATGTAACACAGGATCATTATGATTCACACTGCTAAAACACAAAATGACATGAAACACCTTTGCACTATGCCTGGTTATTTCATATTTAATTTGTGATTAATAGTTAGTTGATTGGCATTTTTAGGCCACTGCAATGAGTTATTCTACAATATGATTACAATGTAAACACCACAGTACTGAAGTTACTGTATCCAACAAACAGTAAAGCACAACATTACAAGGCAAATGGCCATATAAGCATAGCTTTGTTCTTAATGAAAAATAAAAACAAAAGTAATACACACACACACACACACACACACACACACAAAAAAAAAGAGCAACACTTTGCATTGGTTCAAAGCCACACATTTGTACAGTTTCCAAATCTGGTGACTATCCCGAGGCAGATTACAACGGTGTCTGACAAACATCTAAGCCCAGTTCACCTGATATCACATGGTCATTTGATGTGAGCCTGGCCATTTTTGGACTGAAATCACGAGACTTTTTGGTTTCTTGTGGGGTCAGGGCCACAAATAGGTTGTTACATATTGACCTTTCCTTAAATGACACATTTGTGCCACTGAATCACATCCTGACCTGATGTTAAACAAATTCCTCTTCTGATGAACCTCTGTGATATCAGTACTGAATGCTGATATGACACTGAAAGGCCCGGTGTCTAACACTGCCTCTCGATACCTCATATATACTGTATATGAAGTGGGTAAATCTATGTTTGTGTTGGTTTTATGGGTTCACCGCAAGTGATTTTGGCTGTCCTGGCACATACAGGTATTTATATTGGCATCATCCGTTGGGCTCTAAGAACATTATATACTATTGCTAGACTGAACTACTAGCATCCTGTATCCACAATACAGTCAACTGATTACTTTTGTTTGGATATTGTTTAATTGTTATTACAAACTCTGTCAAAGAGTATTGCATTTAAACTTGATAATCACAATGTTTGGCTATTAATCTTCCAAAAAGAGAGAAAAAAAAATCACCTATTGATATTTATACAAAAGGTGAATTACAGAAAGTTTAAAATGTAATACCTCAGATGAGACTCCTTTATGATCCTAACCCGCTCATATTTTTATATCTTTAAATGATGGTGCATGATTTATTTTTCACTGATATGAGGATCTTTTTAGGGTAGGCAATGGGAGATAAAGTTGATTTTTGATATACTCATGATGACAGGATTAAAATGTAATACCTCAGATGAGACTCCTTTATGATCCTAACCCGCTCCTCATATTTTTATATCTTTAAATGATGGTGCATGATTTATTTTTCACTGATATGAGGATCTTTTTAGGGTAGGCAATGGGAGATAAAGTTGATTTTTGATATACTCATGATGACAGGATTATGGATGTAGTGTCTTGTCATAGTAAAATAATTTTGTAATATTTGATATTTTTCATATGCTTGGAAAGCATATGTTTCATGCAACTACAAACCTGGTCTAAAGTCTCCTTAAATGTAACAATATAAGACCTCGAATAACTAAAAATCTAAAATCCATAGCTGAATATATACACAGTAGAAATTATAGTAGCATACATAGTTCCAAATATGATTTTGTCTTCACACCTCTTGTGTTTTTAAAAAGGTATGAATGGTAACATGTCTAAAAATAAATACAACAATAAAAGAACAGGGAATTCATACACATTAACCACTACGAAAATGATTCATCTTATTTCAATGTTTCATGTATTATGAGTTTTGTCACTTGTCTTTTATGTGGCATAGAGTGTTGACTGAGGTATGATTTTAGCAATGCAGCTAATGTAGGTTTTGAACAGTAGGATGCTTGTCTCAGTGTCATTTACGTAGAAGTTTGATGTTTCAGCGAATGGGAATAAAAGTGCGATTACAACACACCACACATGATGCATATTAAAACATTACATTTAGAGGCCCAAGAGAAGTTAGTAGCCACAACATTGTGCCATAAAACCAATTTTCTAGTCCCATTCATCATGTACTGATTTTTTGAGTATTTGTATTTGCATATGTGTCCAGTTCTCCATCTGTTTACTCCCTTGGACATGTAGGACCACAAATGTACGAGATTTATTTTTTGGAACTTTGAAAATGTACCATTTGAAATCATGAGTCAAAGATCTTACGGTTTATGGTAACATTTCAACAAAACAATAGAAAATCAAAACGGAAATAAATACTCTTGACAAGATTAAGGATATTTAAGTCAAATGATTCTGGATGCTTTTCCAGGCAGCATTTGAAGACTCTCCCCACCCTCTGGCTGTCCACTTTTTCTGTCTGTGTCTGGGTTTTATTTTTTCATCATTACCTTCCTATACCTCCCTCTCTTCCCCATTTTCCATCTCAAACGTAAGGCAGTATGCCGTAGACAAACAGGGCCATGACAGCAGCGCTGAAGAGGCCTGCTATAGGGACGGTCACAAACCAGGCCAGGAAGATGTTCCGGAAGAGACGCCAGTCCACAGCCTTCTTGGAGCGGATCCAGCCCACCGCCACCACTGAGCCCACCTGCACCCACAGCAAAGGCAAAATCAGCAGTAGCAAGTTACAGAAATATGAAAACAGCAAAATGTGGATTTCATTTTTCAGGGTGGAACTAGGTCATACAATCTTTATGAAATGTATTTTGTTATTTCTATAAAGGCTTTTTAAAGATTCCATGAAATCACAAGCATATGTTTCTGTCCTGCTTTAATCTTCAAGTTACAGCAAGTAAGTTACATTGCCACATTTTTTTAATAAGGTCAATAGCCTTTAGTTGAAGGCACAGACCTGGCTATTTGATATTAGTAGGTGGTATGACTGACATGATATTTCTAGTAGCGCTGGATGAAATCTAAATCTAATCTAAATAATATTTGGTCATTTACTATAAATCAGAGGTCCCCAACCACCGGGTCACAACCCAGTACCGGGCCGTGGAAGTGTTGCTACCGGGTCGCAAGAACGTTCTGGGAAAAATGTGTATGACACTCTATTTATCACGTGTTACTGATTATTTTGTATTTTCGTTTGTTGGATGCGATTGCTATGGAGTAGCAATTTGACGATTTCATGTAAATGAAATGTTCAATTAATTAATGAATGATTGTTCTGATCTGTCATATATTAGAGGTTAAATGGATCGCAGTTGATCCGTTATACGTATGGACCAGGCCCCACAGTTCGGCACGCATGTGATTCGCAGATTAATTTGGCAATCTACACGTTCAAGCGATTTTAAACCATAAGAAGAAGCGAAAGAGAACTCGATTCGTTCCTCACGCGCTGTTTTCGGTGTGCACAGCAGCCTCACACACCAGAAGCGCGCACACGCACAGAGACGTGTTTCAGACAGCGTGCGAATACAGAGTTGATTCCTCTTTCATGTCTTTTTGCGTTTGAGATACATACATATAACATTGTCAAAAAACCCTTCCCGCCATTCTCATTCTCTGTGCTTATCTGAAAAATCATCCGATCCGTCACTCAAAAACCACAATATGATCCGCTGAAACACAAACATTTTATATATATATAAACCCCACCCCACTCCAGCCGGTCCACGAGAATATTTTCAAAATATAACCGGTCCATGGTGTTAAAAATGTTGGAGACCCCTGGACTATTCCAATAATGCTTAAATCATTGCAATATTCACCATGTTGCTTAATTTTATAAATCACCACCACAAAAATTAAGGGAATATACTCAACATATTTAATATATCACCCAATTATTCATTATAGATAGCATTTTACTAAATGTGGGCAAACCCAACTCAAATCTACATGGCTTCAACACTAACAGACATGGGTTGATCCAAATTTTGATTTCATATCAGCATAATATCTCTTCTGAAATAACAAAATACATGGATTTGATTAATTGTGCAAACTCCTGGGCAGGGGTTAGTTAGAGAACACAAAGTACAGCAAGGTTTGAGATCAAGCGTTCTTTTCCTCATTTTCTCCTTTTGCTTGAAAGGCAAAGTCATGTCATGTCCTGCCGAACACAGGGCAGCAGGAGGAGTAACATTTCCATACATGCTGTGTGACTCAGGGGTTATGGTGACAGGTGTTTGCTAGATACAAGAGCTATCTGGCTCTTCTTATACGGTCAATGCAACCGAAGCCTCCGTCACAGGGGGCTAAATCTGGAGCAAAAGCCAACCCAAAGTCAACAACAGAGAATAAAAGACTTCAGGCCTTTAATTCTCCCATGATTTAAACCCCTTGATCTACTCAAACATCATGCAAGATGCTTGACCTGTGAGCCATGTGACTAATCCATGAAATCAAGACAAGATTTATGACCTTTCTGTGAATTTGTTTAGCAAACAAGATCTAATCAAAATAAACCTGATGAAGATGCGACTCCTCCATTGCTGCAATGTCTTTGTTCCCATTTCATAATAATATAAGTGGCTTTACTGGACAAAGCTCATCTGAACATTAACGGCCTGCTAATTCATATTTTGGATGCTGTGACACAAAGACATGACATGCTCACAGTAGTAATGCTGATAACTAGGGCTGTCAATCGATTAAAAATTATGAATGAATTATCGCCGATATGCAGATTAATTAATCAAATTGTTATTTACCCAGAAAAGCCCCCAATTAAAGACAACTCAAGCGCATTACATTATTATAGCAGCCCTGAATGCAACCCTGTTTTGCAACATTTGCTGATTTGTGTGCTTTCTGTGCTTTGTGTGATTTTGATTGGGGAAAAAAAACATTAATTCAACATTATTAAAAATAAAACTTAAAAAAAAAAAACATAAAAAAATCGTTTAACCCCATATTGGGTAAATTAGCCTAAACTGAACTGTCAGTCAGTAACAGTGTTATTGTTAAAACTAAAATTATTAAAAATATTTTCATTATTGAAATAAAGCAAAAATAAAATATAAACCGATTAGAAAAACCTAAACTTAAAAAACGTTTAAATTACTAAAACTAAACCTGAAATAAAAATAAAGCCAAAAAAGGTAAAAATGACAAAAGCACATAAGATTACTGAAACTTAACCTAAAACTAAAATGAAAACTGAAAATATAAAATGAATAATAGTATTTAAAGCTAGTTGTTGGTTTATATATATATATATACACACACTACCGCTCAAAAGTTTGGGATCAGTAAGACTTGTAATGTTTTTTTAAAGAAGTCTCTTAAGCTCATCAAGGCTGCATTTATTTGATCAAAAATACAGAAACAAAAACAGTAATCTTGCAAAATGTTATTACAATATAAAATATTGGTTTCTATTTTAATATCCTTTAAAATATAATTTATTTCTGTGATGCAAAGCTGAATTTCCATCAGCCATTACTCCAGTCTTCAGTGTCACATGATCCCTCAGAAATCATTCTAATATGCTGATTTATTATCAGTGTTGAAACTGTTGTGCTGCTTAATATTTTTTTGGAACCTGTGATACTTTTTTTCAGGATTCTTTGATGAATAAAAAGTTAAAAAGAAGAGCATTTATTTAAAATAGAAATATTTTCTAACAATATACACTACTGTTCAAAAGTTTGGGGTCAATACATTTTTATTCCTTCTTTTTTTTTTGAATGAAATTTTAAAACTTTTCAGCAAGGATGTGTTAAATTGATAAGAAGTGATAGCAAAGATTTATATTGTTAGAAAAGATTTATATTTTGAATAAATGCTGTTCTTTTTAACTTTTTATTCATCAAAGAATCCTGAAAAAGTATCGCAGTTTCCAAAAAAAATATTTGGCAGCACAACTGTTGCCAACATTGATAATTCTAATAATAAATCAGCATATTAGAATGATTTCTGAAGGATCATGTGACACTGAAGACTGGAGTAATGGCTGATGGAAATTCAGCTTTGCATCACAGAAATAAATGATATTTTAAAGGATATTAAAATAGAAACCATTATTTTATATTTTAATAACATTTTGCAAGATTACTGTTTTTGTTTCTGTATTTTTGATCAAATAAATGCAACTTTGATGAGCTTAAGAGACTTCTTTAAAAAATATTACAAGTCTTACTGATCCCAAACTTTTGAGCGGTAGTGTAAACATAAATTGGGTGTCAATGTTTTTATCGTTCATCAGCTAGAAAAATCGTTCTGAAAGTGATTCCAATGAAATCATTTCGCTGTGCCTTTATCATTATAGTTGTGGTGTGGTGTGCTATTCTTTAATATTGAGAACGATTTTTAGAGCTATATATTTATAGTTATTGTCCTTGGTGTGAACAGGCCTTTATTCTTTATCACACCAAATTACCATGTTAACTTGACAGCCCTAACTCAAACTGAACCTCAAGCCCTCTATCTTTAGCCTCAAACCAGGTTTTAAAGCACTACAAAGATTTTACAAGAAGTTTATGAATCTGAATAGAGGTCATGGAGTAGAATGAGGTATCAGTCTAAAGCCAAACATGCTTAAAGCTCTTGACTGCCCTTGTATCACAAAGCATCCCCAAACCCCTACAAAAACATTATAAAGCACACACAAGAAAATAGAGAATAAATAGAGGTCAGCTGATTTGTGCTCTAGGAATGTGTAGCGACAAATTGTAAACAGGGTTTTGTATTGATTTTTGACTACAGGTGAGATTGCTGGACTCATTTCTATCAAGTATTAGCCTAATGTGACCAGTTCAGGCTGTTGACCTATGCTAAAGAGGAGAAATTACCTACGTTTTAATGCAATCACTGCAGTTGGCATGGTTTGGTTGACATGTTTAGCGTCTTGACTACAATGTATGCACTACCCAGTACCTTTTAAAAACATACTGTCTTCGATTAATGCATTATCTTTAAAACTACTAAGCAGATGAAAAAAGAATGAATCAAATAGGCGAATTGCAACTGCAATCATGGAGTTACATGTTTGCAGAGGTGAGCATTGATTGGCTGTTCGATGATTACACTAGAGAAGCTATGGGGGTGGAGTTTAGCACTACCAAAGCTTCACTACTATACCAATACCTTGCAGTGGGTGGAGCTTATAGGAATGCCCACATTTGAGGCAACGAGCACTGTTAGAGCACTCATTACTTCAATGCAAAATCCACTGTGAAAAGACGACAAATGACAAGACAAAGACAAACACAACAGATAAAACATAAGAGACACACATAGCATGGAGCAAGACACCAGTGGCCCGAGCAAATGCAGACAAATACACAGCAACATGCCATGAGAGAGATGAGGAGGGGGACAAAGAGATGATGTAGTGAAGCATCACTTAAACACAGATCTGTGAAGAGAAGAGTGTTATTTCATCCTGTATGCACCAAGGCCTGAGAGAAGAGGAGGAAGCGTTCGTCTTCATTTCTAAAGGGTTTGAGAGAGCTGTCTCAGCCTTGATGAGAGCGTTCATTGTCCCAGGATTGACATCAGTGTGCAGTAAAGTTGCTTTATAAGCATCAGAAACAGTGACCGAGCCAATGACATCAGTAACTGGATGGCTGAGATCAGAGAATCCAGGATGCCTGCCAGAGTATAATCTTGATTAAAAATAAATACATCAAATGCCATTATCAATAAAAAAAATTAAATAAATAATGCTTATCGTTCAGAAAATGTTGCTCATGCACTTCAAACAACATATTATATGATATGCTTTATTTTCTATTTATTATATGAGGATTTTTCTGCTACTAAAATACTGGTAATCTTGTCTAAATTATGTCCAACATAATGCAGTCATAAACCTGATTTATGTGATTTCCTTATTTTCTAAAAATAAAAATGTATAATTTGCTTAATAAAATTAATATTTATGTAATAATTCTGTATTTAAATTCAGTACATACAAAAATAACATTTCAGAATAATAGTGAAGTCCTATTAGTCTAGTTAATTTGGTACTATATTTTTGTTAGTAGTAGTAACAGTGCTATTTTAGTATTATTTCTGATTGTTTTAATGTTTTAGGTGTTATTTATTAATAGCATTAGTTATTAATATTTTGAATTGGCTTTTATTCATATATTGAGTTTATTTTATTTTTAGTTTCAGTCATTTTGTTAAGTGCTTTTGTCATTTTTATTAGTTTTTTTAATATTTAGCTTTGATTTTTATTTCAGTTTTAGTTTCAATAAGTTAAGTATTTCAATTGAAACATTTTCAGTTATTTGCTAATGCAACATTTCTCATTTTTAAGTTTTTGATCTAATACTTAGATTTTATTTCAGCTTTCTTTCAATTAACAAAAAACTGTTTTTTAAAAACTTTAGCAAAATAACAACAGTGGTTATTAATAAACTTATATTTCCTATAAAAATTCTACTTGCAACTTAATTCTTATAACTTAACTTTGGTAACTGGATTAAATGGTTGAGCTGGACAACTTGTTATTTATTGACAACTAGTTATTTACTTGTCTAAACAAGTCAAGTCAAGTCACCTTTATTTATATAGCGCTTTTAACAATACAGATTGTGTCAAAGCAACTGTACAGCATTAATTAGGAAAATATTGTCTCAGACATAACACTAAGCATTTTTCTACAATTATTTATAATTCTAAAATTATATCATTTGATTGTATGAGTTTAATAATTGATTACATTTGAGGTCTAGCGAGGTCGAGACCAGCGAGACGGGACACATCCAAATAATTGTCAGACATTTGACTCAATGCGAAACAATATAGTAGAACATGAGATTTGGTCAGTTTATTGTGATTGGACAGCACCCTATTTGTGTAAAGTGTCAAGTGGTTGTGCATCCATGTCATTATTTATCAATAACAGATAGCATCATGTGCTGAAAGCTGATGTGGGCACCTCTCATTCCCTGCAAAAACAAGACGGCTCCCTCTTCTCTCTGGTGGCGTGCACACAATAACCTAAGGGGGCCAGATGGGCTCTGACCCGATCTTTACCTTGCAGTGTGTCGTACTGATTGGAAGTCCGATATTGGACGCCAAAACAACAGTGATCGCTGAGGCCAGCTCAATAGTGAATCCACTGCGGGGGGAGGGCAACAAAACACAACTTTATACAGTCACACCTGCAGTTCAACCAATAATTGCAATGCATGCCGTTGAGAGAGGCTGGTGCACGTGCAGCACGCAGGTCTGGAGGAGTGGAAACATTTTAACAGGCATGCAAAAAGTCCACAAGGAGATGAAGGTGAAGTAACAAGAAAACAAGGTTGACAGGTTTTCTGTGAGTTTTTGCCTATTAAGTATGAACGTGTGAGAGTGAGTGTGCATCACAGGGTAGACACGTGTGCATGCATGCAGGTGGAAACAGCGGCAGTTCTGTGGTGATTACGCTTGTGCTGATAAACTCCTGTGGCCTCTTAAAACACACACAGACAGCATGAACATGTGAGGAAGATATGCACTGTGCACAAACAAGCAGACAAACCTTCCATCAAATCATGCAAACCAATCTAAACAGCACGAGTTTTGAAAAAAAGGTATACTGCATGGTGTTCGCTATTCCCTTACATTGTCCCCACTAAAAAAAAAACCAACTCCTTCCTGTCAACGAACATCAAAGCCAATGAGCAAGCTGACAGATACTGTCTGAGGTCACATCGATTGTTATTTCTGTGCACTACGTGAGGGCATGAGACAGGGAACATGGCCACCTGATGCACACTCACTCAGTATAGACTGACTGTCATGCAGGATTGTAGAGACCTGCAGTGCGAAATCGTTCAGTCACACACACATTGAGAAACTGCAAATTGTTCCAGCAAATCAAAATAATTTGCTTTTTTGTTAAATCTTGTTCAAAGTTTCTGTCTTTAAAAAATATTTAAAATAATAATAAAAATGAATAATCATCACATTAACTTCCATGAATTTTCTTTTTTGTTAATGTTTGAGGAGTTTTTTTTAAATACACTATTACTATAATTTTAAATTATAGTAATACATTTAAAATATAGTAAATTTTAAATTTTCTGATTAAAATTAGCAAAACTCACCATTATACATTGTTCTGGGTAGTTGTAAGCCAATAAGATTTTTTTTGGAGTAAACTTTCAGTAACTTTTTCTGTTACATCTGTTACTTTATCATCTAATGACATATACTTTGTGGGGAAAAAAAAAACTGTGCCATGAAATGATCCAGGTTTAATTGAATCCAGTGAAACTTTAAGTGATGATGAATAAATTATTGACAGTAAAAAAATTTTTTTTAAAAAGTAATGTTCACACTTAAAAGTCTGTGTGTGATGAGATTCATGTGAAGAAAAACTAATTCGCTATTAAAATAATTTCTAAATTCTTTTTTTTTTTTTTAAATATATACAATTTTGGAGCTTAGACATCAACAGAAACAGATTATTACACTAAAATAATTTGCTTTTTTATTTCAAAGGCTCATTTAAAATAGTTGATTTTGGTTTGGATTTGTGTCCAGTTACATTTCAGTATATCAGTGTTTAGTAATCATGACTTCCTAACAAGCATCTCTATAAAAATTATCCGCTGTTGGCTTTCTCAGAACAATGACAAGAGATCTTTTTATAGGGTGGAAAGCCTTTGTTCTGATTATCAACTCAAGCTCATTTGTTTTTGACAGTTTGTCTCGTTACTAAGAGAAAGCAAGGTCGCTGAGGCTGTGTGCACAAGTGACTTGCTAAATTTAGCAAACTCAGGCAGTTCTGAGCGGTGGGTGCAAAACAGCGACCAGTCTCTTTAATCGAACTTTATTCTAAAGTGTGTTAAAAATTTAAATTAAGGTCATTCTACGGTGATATTTAACCCGATTTGTGGTGGTAACACAAAGAGGGATTGAGGGCAAGTACCCAAACGGGAGAGGAGAAAAGCCGATAAACAGAACTAATCTAGCAAGATTTCAATTATCAGATAAACTATTGTGTCCCTGCTGCCAAAGCACATGCTCCGTTTCTGTAGTCTACGATTACACCTTCAGCACTGGTTTAGCACCAAGAGGAAGGTTTCAGTTCTGTCAGCGTTTTACACCAAAAACCGGTCCCCCACCTCAACAATTTTCCACTTGCTACAGGAAAAGACAGACACCTTTTGTATTGTCAGAAATAAATAAAACATGGAAAAATAGTGTGTTTTTGTCATGGGTTTCCTGTAAGAGGCCACTTAAATTAAGCTCACTGTACACTGTGCAATTTTTCTGTTCTTTTTGATTGCTGCTTGTTAGATTGAATGTATGATGCCAGTGAGACCTTAGGTAAAATTTCAAAATGATGGGCAAAATCATACAGTGTGCATTGGGCTTAAGAAGATTTCTTACAGTGGATAAGAAATCATCACATCTGCATGCAACAGGAGCACATGCATCAATTATCATGCACAAACATCATGCTCTCTGCCAAAAGGCTGATCTCACCTGGAGGGGGTGATGGGAGTGAGGTCTTTGCCCATCGTTTGAATGACACGTCGACCCCAAACCCACAGTCCAGTACAGATTCCAATGCCGCCATAGAACAGCAGCCAGATTGGTGTGGCCGCATCCTGCATCACCCCACCCTGTTCGTAAATCATCCACAGGGCCACCAAAGGGCCAATTGCATTACTGCAGAAAAGGAAAAAACAAGCGTGTTCACAGGGGAAGTGACATGAAGCCATGTGGTCTTTAAATCAACATATTAGCTGAACTCAGCCACAAAATGTATCATGATTATGAAAAGATAACTTCCTGTGATGGCAAAGCTGAATTTTCAGCATCATTACTCCAGTCTTGAGTGTCACACGATCCTTCAGAAATTGGTCTAATATGCTGATTTGATACTCACGAAAGTCATGTTCACACTTAAAAAGTCTGTGTGTGATAAGATTCACGTGAAGAAACACTAATTCACTATTAAAATAATTTCTAAATTCTATTTTATTTTTTTTTAAATATATACAATTTTGGAGCTTAGACATCAACAGAAACAGATTATTATACACTAAAATAATTTGCTTTTTTATTTCAAAGGCTCATTTAAAATGTTTGATTTTGGTTTGGATTTGTGTCCAGTTACATTTCAGTATATCAGTGTTTAGTAATCATGTTATAAACAGTTTTGCACTTTAATATTTGTGTGAAAATCTTTTTTTTTTTTCAGGATTCTTTGATAAATAGAAAGTTCAAAAGAACAGCATTTATTTAAAATGGAAATCTTTTGTAACATTATTGTCTTTACTGTCACTTTTGATAAATTTATTGCAATTTTTTAAAATAAAAGCATTAATTTCTTTATTAAAAAAAAAAAAATCTTATGGACCCCAAACTTTTGAGCGTATAAACCAGAGAATGAATCTGCCCTAAATTAATTTGCCCCCAAAACTAAAATGGAAAAATAATTTGAATGAACAAAGAAATATTATTATTAAATATTAATAACATATTTATTAATAATACATTTATTAAATAATTATTATTTAATTTTGTGCTGCTATTGATTTGACAGTGGAGAGGTCACATGCTCTCAGTAAAAAAACAGTACAAAAGCTGTCACTGGGGCAGTACCCTTTTAAAAGGCACGTGTTTGTACCTTATTTACCCCTAAAGGGTGCATATAAGTACATATGGTCTATATTTTGTACCTTTCGAAAAGGTACTGCCCCAGTGAGAGCTTTAGCACTTTTTTTTCTGAGGGAGAACTTTGTTTGAATTTTGTTTACACTTCACACTAAATAGAAACACAATAATCAAATTATGTCACCAAAAAAAACAATTGAAAGATTTTAACTGTCAAAGCATTAAGCAGCTGAAGTTAGCCCAAACTAATGGCCACGTCTCACTTTGGTCTTAACAGTCTGGGTATGAGCCAAATCATCTGCAGAGCCATGAACCAGATCTGTGGCACTGAACTGAGGGCTTGTTCTCAGGGCACACTAATGCTGTGGAATGTGAAGAAATGGTGCACATAGTACAGTAGGTCTTATTCTGAATGCACTAGTCACACTAAAAAGTAAAAATATAAAAAAATAAACTACCAAAGTTTCTCAAAAGCATACTTAAAAACTTGCACATAAAAATTAATTAATCTTGGTTTTGAAACATAGACGTCAAGTGGCCTACCTGACATCATTCCCCCCATGCGCAAACGATCCGAAACAGGCGGTCAGGATTTGCAGGAAGTGGAAGAGCAGGAAGACTTGAGGCTTGTCCTTCTCCTCCTTGTCCTCATCAACACAGTCCTCCAGCACCCCTTCAGCTGGGGCCCGGGGCTCCCTTTTATCTGCTGCCAACTTCACATCCACGTCACCTTCCTCCGCTTCAATCTCAGCCTCTGCAACCGCGTTACAGTAGCTGGAATAGCTGTCGTAACGCAATCGCTTCTTCGAATAGAAGACTGTGTCGCCCACTAGCTTCTCACTGTCTTCTGGAGGAGGGGCGCTGGATTCCGACCGCATCAGGGGCTGCACCGGCATGCCGCAGATGGCTGCTGTGTAACATGTATAGCTGTTGTTGCGGCGGAGGTGACGGTAGTTGTTGTCGGGACGTGAGCTGCTGCGCTCGTCCTCCAGGCGGCCCAGGTGGATCTTGTGAAGGAGGTCCTTGTAGAGACCAGAGTCCTTATGAACCGTGTGATAGACCTGGCCATCGCTGCGCATGTGTCCATCAAAGCTGAAGCCCCCATTGGACACGGGTGACTTGAGGCACCCGTTGGTCATGGAGTTGGTGCGACCTGACAGAAAAAAAAAAAAAACGAAATAAGCCAATCAGGTTAGCACAGGACATTTTGGTCAGATAGTACCCATTAAACACAAGATAAGTCCTTTAACATACCATACACTCTGCCGTTAGGCAGGACGGTGCCTCCATTAGCCAGGCTGTTCAGCTCTCCTGTGGACTCCTCTGTCAGGGGCAGCACAGCATCGTTGCTGCTTTTTGCACCTGGAAGCTCTTTAAACACGGGGGCTTCCGCTTCCTCTTCCTCTTCCGGGATTTTATCCAAACTCTCATCAGAGATTCGGGAGAGAGCATGCTCTTTCTTCAGCCGACCTGTTTTGGGAAAAAAGCCAGGAAACCATTAAATATAAAGTCATATATTAGGTATCAATGATAGGGATGCATGATATATCAGCATTCTATTGGTTTTTGGCCAATGTTTTATTTTTTTATCATATCAGTCCATATTGGATATTTAATTGTGCATCATCTTAGTTCCATTATTTTTACATTTAGCATTGCATTAATCTAACGGTCTCTTAAAGTTAATCTTTAAAAACAATAATAATGTAATAACATGTTTAAATGTTATCTTTAGTCAATATAAATGTTTCATATCGGACATTATAACGTTATCATTAAATGTATTAAATTCACTTTGATACAATACACTTTAATACACTTCAATCTGATTTTAGTTTTTAGTGTTTAATTTTAAATTTACACTATAGTTCAAAAATTTGTGGTCTTTTGAGCAAGATTTTTTTAATGCTTTTAAAAAAGAAAGTCTAATGCTCACCAAGGCTGAATTTATTTGATTACAAATACAGTAAAAAGAATTATATTGTGAAATATTGCAATTTAAAATAACCGTTTTCTATATGAATATATTGTAAAATGTAATTTATTACTGTGATGCAAAGCTGTACAGTCAGCATTATTAGTCCATTCTTCAGAAAACATTCTAATATGTTGATTTGGTGCTCATGAAACATTTCTTATATTTTATCATTTTGTTGAAAACAGTTCTTATTATTTTGGTGGAGACTGGGATTACAATTTTCAGGATTCTTTGATGAATAGAAAGTTGTAAAAAGAACAAGATTTGTGTGATATAGAAATCACTTTTGATCAATTTAATGCAGCCTTGCAGAATAAAAGTATTAATTTCTTTCATCAACAATAAACACACTACCCCAAATATTTAATGGTAGTGCAATTTTGACAAAATTATATAGAATTTTCACTTATTGGTATCAGCGAGAATAGTATCATCAGTGCATCCCTAATCAACATAAATGTTATTTGCAGAGCAGACGAGGGGAAGTAGGCAAGCTTTGTGAAACTGGTGAAAAGCTGAAAATTAAAAGCAGCATTAACAATATTACAGTGAGAATAATATAATCAAGCAAACATAATCACTAATAAACATGGATAATTCCATGCGTGAAAAACTGTGATATCAGTATGATTACAACTGGCCTTTTTAAATCGAGCAGTGATAATGAACATCAATAACAAGCACTTTAAATTAGTGCCCCACATATTTAATGCTAATTTTGAGCTTCACACATTGATCCTTCTCAACAGCCTAAAAGTCAAATAAATAAATAAATAGATTCCTACAACTCTGTTTCCCATGGGAAACCGCACTATGAAACAGACCCTTGATCTGAAAACAAATTTAATAAAGCAAGCAACAATTTAAAGCGCTGATCCGTGAGTGAAAGCAGTGCTTCAACATTTCATTTCATTAATGATTCATTTCATTAAAGGCACAATATGTAAGATTTTTTTATTAAAATATCCAAAAACCACTAGAACAGTGTTATATATGTTGCTAACTTGTGTACTTACATTATCCCAAATGTTTCGAAGAATGTTTAAATCCAGAGAAATAAGCAATTTCAACTAGTGTGCGTAAGGCGCCGGCGCGATCGAACAGCGGAAACAAACAACAAAAACAAACGACAAAAAAATACTCCGTCATTTTTGGTCATACAGATCATTCGAAACTGCAATGTGTTTACTTTATTTCTGTCATCTCGGTTTCCTTTCCGTGGACTTTCGTAGAGCGCCGCGCCACACAAATAGCCTATGGACCAAAAT
>NW_015650363.1:1066931-1067224 GCF_001515625.1 Sinocyclocheilus rhinocerous
TATGTGTGTGCGTGAGGCGCCGGCGGAAACAAACAACAAAAACAAACGACAAAAAAATACTCCGTCATTTTTGGTCATACAGATCATTCGAAACTGCAATGTGTTTACTTTTATTTCTGTCATCTCGGTTTCCTTTCCGTGGACTTTCGTAGAGCGCTGCGCCACATAAATAGCATATGAACCAAACTCAGCAGCATATCTCTCAGTCGTTTCCTTTCGTTTTGTTAATCAGTTAATTAGGCTATTTAAGTCAAATATTTCGCATATTCATTCATTTTATATATAGACTATGA
>NW_015650363.1:1069882-1071826 GCF_001515625.1 Sinocyclocheilus rhinocerous
GAGTAATAATATTACCCAAATTTTATTAGTAATGCGTTATACTACTGCGTTACAGCAAAAAGTAATATACTACTGTAATATTATTACTTTTGTAATGCGTTACTCCCAACACTGTCCATGAACATGATTTCTGCCCGAGTCCCGTCAGATTGCATCGGCTGTGGGGATGAAGACAACAACTCCCATGATTCCACACTCAGTCACGGTGTCATCAAACTACGCCTTTGTCCATTTGTTTATTTTGAATACGCGCCCTCTAGCGGCGAAAATTACATATTGTGCCTTTAAGACACTTCTCTCAATCAAAACATGTGAGCAGCCAATCTTGCACTGAGAAAGGTACATCGACTGCACAAAGTCCATGTGACTCATCTGGGAAAAAAACTGTGATGTTCTCAAATAAACAGCTTCAGTTTATTTGCTTTTCATTTCTCTCAGCGTCAGTCGAACGCAACATGGGCCCACAAGCCAGAGCCAGCAAAATATAGTCTTTACATTACAGAGTGCCCCAGTAGAGCAGAGCAGCAGATGTTCCTTCCCCTCCTGAGCTGGTGAAGATGCCTCATGCTGAGTCACATCTTTGATTTTTTACAAAGCTAGATTAAAGATAACATCTAACTAAATGGCCATATGTCAAAAACACGTGGATCACACAATTTCTGCAAATGTAATTAGTAATACCAACTGTCCTCAGATAATTGAGTCCTAATTGGAAAAAGAAATAGAAAATTTAGGACAAACACAGAGATCTGACACAGACATTAAAAACACCTAAAGTCACAAGCCTGCGGGAGGGATAAGGACAGTACATACTTGCTATTTTCCTTCTCATCCAGGGGCAAACAAAAATCCAGACCAGACCGGCACATACCAGAGCACCAGCCAAAGTAATGAGGGCAACAGCCCAGACAGGGAGCATCTCCAAGCCCAGTACTGCACAATAAAGAAAGAGCGTGACACACTCACACACATAAATACATTTAAAACCAATCCAGTGAATTTATCTTGATAGAAAAGGTATTTTACATGGGAAGCTATCTTAAAACAATGTTGAAAACATGGCCTATTCAGTCACAACAAACAAACTTGTGTCTGATCAAGGACATCTTTTGGGTGAATGTGTTATCACTTCAAGACAGGCTTACCGGGAGCTCCAGTGTACATGATGGAGAAGGTGTTGATTCCGATGGTTGATGCGTAGAAGAGGGGCAAAGCGCAAAGACCATTGGGAACAGGGTCATCCTGTAAAGGACAGATCACAGAAAGAGCTTAAACTCTGTATATACGACACAGATGCCATGAATAAGAACAAAACGCATCCAATGTTACATTTATTGCTAATTTTTTGTTTGTTTATACATTAAAGTCACTGTAATTCTTTAGTAAAGTTAGATGCAATATTTTGCAGCTTAAATTATCCATGGTTGCTTACAATTTAGGCGAAGCACATTTCAGTGTTTAGTTTTTATATAGAATTTAGTTTAGATTATAGATTTTAGTTTTATTTATATAGAACTATAGCATTTGTCAATATTTTGAATGAGCTTTTATTTTTATATTACCAGTATTTTATGCGTTAATTTTAATTAGAATTTTTAATATTGCTGTTTAGTAGGGATGCACGATATTGGATTTTTGCCGATATCCGATATGCTGATATTTTTCAACTAATTTTGACCGATACCAATATATTTCCTTTTGTTTGGAAACAAGTCTTTTCGGTGCAGAAATTATAAGCAAAATATTTTAAATTTTGGTTAGTTTTTAACAAGAACTTATCTGTTAGAATTAAATAAACAATAATTAAGGTTTTTGACAGTACATTGAAGCTTTGAAAATAACTATAAATAAACTATATATCAATCGCTGCATTTTTTCCCCAGAAAGATGCAGTGTTAACTCTAACATTTTATTTTAAGATTTAACATTTGTAAAGGGTCTACA
>NW_015650363.1:1072267-1094306 GCF_001515625.1 Sinocyclocheilus rhinocerous
AGCGATTTCTGGTAGCCAATGTTGACATTTGAAATCACCAAAACAAACACGCCCCACCTTTAATTTACAAGTGTCATGTTTGTGATTTTTTTTTCATTTAAGCTATAGCTTCTGACCTATAAATCAAAACATACTTGTTATTTTATGACATCAATTACCGCTTTATTTAATCAGAAACACAGTCTAAATGTTATTTGTGTAGGCTATTTTACTTTTAATTTAATTAGAAGTAGGCCAACAGCGCCCCCTACAGATTAAAACTCCTTACAGAACGGGCATTAGGACCCGGGGGAGGGTGCAGCTGCTGCCGCTGCAGGTGCTATTACTGTTTACTCTATCACAGTGAATCTAATCATCATTCAGACAAAACTTTGCTTCAAGAATGAGCCACTCTGCTGACTTGATCTAATCACTATCACACCCTGAGCACATGTGAGTTAATGTATTCCTCTTATCGGCAAGATATATCGGCATAATTTTTCATATCGGGCCGATGCCGATATTTACATTTAAAGCCATTATCGGCCGATTCCGATATCGGTCCGATAATATCGTGCATCCCTACGGTTTAGCTTAGTTTTTTATTTATTTCTAGTTTTAGTTTTACTTATTTTAGTACTTCAGCTTTAACTTGCTACAGCAACATTTCTAAGTTTTAGCAATAACAACAATAATTTAAATACTCTATTAAAGGGATAGTTTGTTTTTTTTAGGTGAACTGTTCCTTTAAACCACAGTCCTTATGTCGTCACATGTAAGAATGCATTTCACTGTTCCGAACTCTTTAAGGCTTAAATATTCAAGTGTTTACTGAAGCAGAGTCTACACCAGCCACACATTTAAAAGATGAATAGCTGTCGACTGTAAAGCAGTTGCTGTGCCATCACAGATGAGCTATTGTCATGCAATATAAACAGCCACAGGCACCGTTACTTGGAAATAGCTGAATGCATGTCAAAGACTAAATATAATGAAAACATGTGAGGTCTTATAAGGACCGGTGATGGACTGGTATACTGAAGGACTGGACAAACGTCTCTACTGCACTTGAATGTTTATATTGGATGTCTGAATCAAAAGCGCAAAACACTTAAAACCTGTCTGAGAACTTTGAACCGTTTTTTTTTTTCTCCATTCCAATGTCAAAATTTGTCAACGTGTGATAACTGAAGTAAGGTGATGAAAGACAGGTGTAATAGTCGACCCATGACTCACCTTGTTAAGAATGAAATATCTGATGATGAAGAAAAGCAGACCAGACATGAGACCAGACAGCAGAGGGGAGATGAACCATGAAGCAACTGCATTAAATAAACAGCAATTACTAAATCAATAGCATGCCAATATAATGACGCATAATGCTGCTACAGGCACAAAGGCCAACAGGCAACGTTAAATAAATTACACATCTCGGTTACAAGCATATTAACAACAAAAATGAGATAACATCACTCCAGAGAAACAATACACTACCATTCAAATGCTTGAGATTTTTTAAAAATTTTTGAAAGAAGTTTCTTTTGCTCACCAAGGCTGCATTTATTTGATCAAAAATACAGTAAAAACTAAATACTGTGTAATATGATTACAATTAAAAATAATAATTTAAATGTATTTTAAAATGTAAATTTATTCCTTTGATGGCAAAGCGGAATTTTCGGTCTTCAGTGTCACATGACCCTTCAGAAACCATTTGAATATGTTGATTTGGTGCTCAAGAAGCATTTCTTATTAAAACCGTTTTGCTGCTTAATATGTTTGTGCCATTTTTTTATTCAGGATTTATTTTGAATATAAAGTTCAAAAGAGCAGTATTTAATTGAAATATAAATATTTTGTGACATTATAAATGCCCTTACTATTACTTTTGGTCCATTTAATGCATCCTTACTGAATAAAATCATTTCTTTTTTACTAACGCCAAACTTTTGAACAGTAGTGTAAAATGAATTAGGACACAGGACATTAAATAAAGAATTAGACCGCAGAAACATTCAGTAAAAGGCTGACCTTAAGCACTCAGTTGCTCCGTTTAAAAAAGATTTTACATTTTCTGGTGTGCAAATAACTACCACAGTATAATAAATAATGAATTGCATAATGGATTTTTTTTCTTACCAATTTTGACTAACTGCATCCACTGTACTCCTTTAGTGCCAATAGCAACCATGGAGAAGCCAATAGTAGATCCCACAATGCAATGAGTTCCAGAAATGGGCAACTTCAGAAAAGAGGCAATGAGTTGCCAAACCGCAGACCCTGAAAAAGATGGGAATTGCAGTGGGAGGTGGAGCAACAAAAAAAAGTCTTCCAGCCATATGTTCTCTTCCCTTCTGTCTTCAATACAGACTCTAGAAGGGATACTATTAAAAACATTACAATGTAGCCATTCATTATCCAGTGATATAAAAAATAAAAAAAACTTTTTTTTTTTTACCATCCATGCAGTGTTCTTTGAATTAGATGTTTTTTTAATTTAAATTTTTTACTCTTTTACAGCTAACATGCTCTATTACAACTTGCTCTAAAACAGGTGATCATGACTCCCAGAATCTGGCAGCCTACAGCGAATAAACGAATGCCTCGCTAAGCTTCTCCATCATTAATCTTCGAAATTTAGGTTTCAACTTTAAATGAGCCATTACTTACCGACCATGGCGCTGACCTCTCCCGCCATCAGTATCGGCACCGTTTCATTGTATAAACTGACATCTATAATTCCCTTCCGAATGGTTTCCCCGACCTTGGCACCGAGGAGCATGGAGCCAAGGGTCTCAAATATGGAAGCCAGGATGCAGGCCTGACGTAGTGTCACCACCCCTGACCCGACCGCTGTGCCAAACGAGTTTGCCACGTCATTGGCCCCCACAGAAAATGCCAGGATGAAGGCTATAATGAAGCCAATCACGACCATCCACAGGTACGGTTCCAAATCCATCTTGACTTTTGTTCACACAAAGACAAATGAAACCCAAACAAACAACTACAAAGAACTGGAGTAAGGTGCTGTACTATGAAGGAAACTCTCCTTCGCCTGTTTTTTTTCTCCCAACTTTCCCCAGGCTAAAAGAGTTCTTGGGGGAGAGGCACACTGCTAACTAAGCCGTTTAACCTCAGTCTGTAGAGTGCTGAGCAGTGTAGGCAGGAGAGAGCATTCCATTGTTTGGCCCTCTAAGTGTCCTGTCCACAAAGACGCCTTCAGCTGTCAAAACAAGAGAGACAAGGACATCATTAGACAGTATTTGAGCTTTCCTTATTGACTGCATAATGTAGCCTAAAAGACCATGGGAAATGGAAAAGTTGGAGAGACAAGTGTTGGTGATCATTAAAGCTAGGAAAATAAAAGAATTATAATACAGGCTTAGGGCACTTTTCTCAACATCCAACAATAAAAGGTCAGTAAAAGGAGGTGCTTATCCTTCTGACGATGCTGACTATCAACTTCAAGAAATCAAAATTGGGATCTAAACACTGATTTTTTTCAGTTTGAGTTATTTTCTAGTAAAAAACATAAAAAATACAAGTGAAATAATGACAAAATTCATAATTAAAAGATGGGGAAAAAACACCAGAATGAGTAACAGAGTTAAAAACTATATAAAGGTTTGTATTCACTTTCCATAAATTTAAGAAAAAATATGTGTTTGATAATTTTCACAAAAGGATATATTTTCACATATGCAGTACAAAATAAAGACAACAAAGTAAACAAAAACTCAACAACAAACTTCAACAAATGGTTAGAAAAAAGGTGCTTAGTCTTCAGAAAATGGTTATTATAAACCTAGAAATCAACCATTAAGACACATCTAAAGCGAGTTTAAAACACTGCTTCTGTGCCTTGACCTAGTAAAAAATATCAAATTAATTCACAAAATTCTTAATTAAAATAAATAAATAAATGGAATAACAGGGTTGAAAATAGCTAGTTAGGAACTAAATGTTGGTTTGTAGTTATTTTCCAAAACATTAAGAAAACTATTTGTTTCATATTTTTTCCCCCTCACAATAACTCACAGTAACGGGGCTGAAGGTGAACATGACAAACTTGACCACTTGACAAGTCCAAATAAAACTGTAGAAGACTGTTACATTGTTTGGAAAAAGGGGGGAAATCATGTGGTAACAGGATTAATAATCACAAATTTGTTTGACTACAATGAAATTAATATTTAATCAGATTATGTGAAGATTATGACAATATTATGACGTTATTGTATGACTTTAATCGTTGGATAGAGTCGGAAAAGTCAAGAACTTTGAAGTGAGACAGGCCAAAACCAGCATTTGAGGAGGTGGGATATACATATTTGGAATGTTACAATTTTACTAGTATGGAAATTTACTATATTTAATGTAAGTGTAAAATATAATGATTTGTTTAACAAAAAACGTGGGATTTCAAGGTTTGAAATAAAACATCAAATAGCATTACATAAAACAAAAAAACACTTGAGCACTTACATTAACTGGCCACCTTACACGACACCAAGGGCGAAGCATTCAGGTGTGACCAGGACACAACGTGACTAACAGTGTACGTCCATAACAGAATGTAACATCGCAGTAAGCACCGCAAAACAATCACTCCTGCTTCACATCTCCTCTCGGCTTCTTGGTTTGAGTCTCCCGCCGAGCCAAGCAATACAGCTAGTCGTGCTCCAGTTGCACTGTGCAACACTGCGGAATCGCAGCCCCTAATACCTGCTTACAGCCTCCTCGCTTCCTGCTTTCCCCACTCTAAGAATCTTAGTGGGTCAAATTCACTGGAAAACGGCAGGTCTGTAAATGGGCCACTATGTGCTCGTGAAATCTGATCAGTCCTGTTTATTGGAACGACTGATCCCACACCACGGGGGGACAGTACGGTATTTAGAGCATCAGTCAACAGCTGATGACTGAATGGACTTTAAAGCATTACAAAGACACAGTATATGATCGTATAGTGACGTCAAAACCATCACCTGTAGAATTACAGAGCGTCCTCACCACAGGCCAAACCTGCAATGTAGTGGGTTAAAAATCACTGCTCAGAAGTCAACTCGGAGGGGGGACAACGGCACATTCTTCCACTTCACTAAGCCTGTTGTTTAAAGGGAATTACATGTAAACAGTGGGAAAGCCAGACTAATACATGCTCAAGGTATTTACTAACTGTGTGCAATAATCATGTGAATGTCAACACCTCACGTATCAAACATCACATGGTTGCCGACTTTGTCACAAAGGATGGTCTGTATAGTAGTCATGGTTATGTTTTAAGTCACCCTTGGTAAATGTGACAGAAATGGGTGGCATAATGTCTGAAACTGTCATTTTTGCAATTCAATCGGGTGCAGAAATTACACACTTCACCTATAAATAAAACTAACCTGAGATGTACCTGCATGTCAAGCACAACATAAAGCCCCAGGACAGCTCACGCAGCCCAACTAGCACAGGCTGTATGCTCAAATGATGACACATGCAATTACATTAAAATAACATCCCAACTGGAGGGGTGTTAAAAACCTATATATGGAATAGATATTGAATACATATAAATTATATAGTTCAATAGTTTGGGGTTAAGGGATTTGGGTTTCCTTTCAGCAATGATGCATTAAATTGATCAAAAACGACAGAAGTCAACTGTCAAAAGTGACAGTAAAGATTAATAATGTTACTAATAATTTTTATTTCAAATAGGGGTGGGACAAAATATTGGTAGGGCAATATATCATTGTCCTTCTCCGTGCGATACGAGAACTGATCCGCTGGCACCAAATATCAATATTTTAATTAACAAAATAAGGCACTCTAAATAGATTTCCCTGCTCCCAACGTCGCTACTTCATGGCTCCTCGAGGTGGCGCTCAACAAATGAATGAGGGAAACGTGGACATAAGTTAACTAGCTCAAGAAAAATAGGTTTTTAATGGGATGGCGGACAGCAGTGTGAGTAAAATAATAGATGCCCCAGCTACATTTAAGTCCAGTGGTAGAGTTACACTCACGGGACACTGAACTTATTCACAATCACAAAAGTACATTATTTGCATGTGCTTTATAGCCTTGCCGGTTAAACAATTAGGCCCCGATCAGACAGAACACGTTTGTCAGGTTTGAAAATGCGAGGGGCACTGCACTGCCTTTTTTGTTGCCTTTTTAAATTTAGAAAAGAGCAGTGTGCTGCGTTTTTTAATTTATTTTTATTTGGTATACACAATATTATCAGAACGTTATTGTAATCGGCCGATAAGGCTTAAAATGTAAAAATTGCATCAGCCCGATATGAAAAATTATGCCGACATTGTATTTACTTAGAAGGCGCTGTTGGCCTACTTGTAATAAAATGTAAAAATACACAAATAACATCAAGATCATGTTTCTGATTAAATAAAGCAGTAACTGATGTCATAAAAATCACCAGTATGTTTTGATTTAAGGGTCAGAAGCTATAGCTGAATAAAAACCACAAACATGTCACTTGTAAATTAAATCACTTTATATATATACAGATTTATTCATTAATGTGTGATATATTTTTTCCAAAAAGATTATGAAAACTTAAAGTTCTAAATAAAATCTTTAAATAAAATATCTAAAAGATTTTCAGTATTTTTAGAACCTCTTTTGCTTTAGACCATCTACAAATGTTAAATCTTCAAATAAAATGTTAAGGTTACCACTGCATCTGTCTGAAGGGAAAAAAAATGCAGTGATTGATTTATAGTTGATTTATAGTATTTTTAAAGCTTTCAACGTACTCTCATTAAAAAAGAAATCCATTATTGTTTTGTTTTTTTAATCAAACAAGTAGTTTTTGTTAAAAACGAACCAAAATTAAATATAATTTGTTTATAATCTCTGCACAGGAGAGACTTGGCATTTTTTCCAAGCAAAAGGAAATATAGCCTATTGGTATCGGCATCGGTTAAAGGCCAAAATGAGTTAAAAAATATCAGCATATCGGATATCGGCAAAATCCAATATTGTGCATCTTGCATATCGTGTGACTTGAATAAAGAGAAAAAACCTGCATTTTGTGTTCAAAGTTAGACAGATCTTGTGATGTATCATTATAGGAGTGTCTAGCAATATATCGATTATCACAGAATTGCTGTATCGTGATATTATCGGTATTGTGAGCCATGTATCGTGTTTCGTATCGTGAGGTACCCTGTGATTCCCACCCCTAATGTCAAATAAATGTTCTTTTAAACTTTAAATTAATCAAAGAATCCTTTAAAAATTTCAATATTTCCACAAAAATATTAAGCAGCACATCTGCTTTCAATAGTGATAATAGAAAGAAAATTCAGATTTGCCATCACAGGAATAAATGTGTATATATATATGCATGTGTGTGTGTGTATAAATTATATGTATAGCTGAATATTTACTGCATAAAACACTGCTAAATCGATCAACTTCTAAACGAGATGTTATAACACATTCAAGCAATGGTTGTGGGTTTTTCAGGAAATAAAGCACTTTTGAGATATAATAAATGTCTCTTGCATACTAAATAGCAGCACTGGATTTTAAAGAGGTCTGCATTTTAGAACTAATAATGGTTACGAAACATTTTGGGAAAACTGATGCAAAGCCAAAACACTGATACTGCCATGTGACATAAGGACAGGGCGATAAGCTGAGACATTTTTGGATGAAATTAGATGCTTCTGCTGTTCTCTGAAATTTGAGGTCTATTGGTTTTTGGCCCTAAAGCTCTTAAGAAATCTGTGTAACAGCTTTAGCGATTCATTTGCTGACAGCTCCAGTCTAAGCCTATTTTTTCATACTATTGTGGAACTGATTCCTGTTAGGAGAAAACAATCACCTTATTCAAAGAGATTAAACAGATATCAACAATAATCTCCATTATTATATGTTTGACCTTGTTTTAAATGTGAGAAATGCATTAAGTCTCAGACAAGAATCCCAGCTACATTTCAAGACCTACTTAAAGGGACAGTTCACCCAAAAATTAAGATTCTGTCATCATTTACTAACCCTTATGTTGTTCCAAACCTGTATCAATTCCTGGTTACCACTGACATCCACTGTATAGACAAAAAAAAAACACTGAGACAATTCTCAAAATATATTATTTTGTGTTCCACAGAAGAAAGCTATACAGGTTTGAATCGACATGAGGGTGAGTAAAGGATGACAGAATGTGTATTTTTAGGTGAACTGTCCCTTTAAGGGCCCATACATCAACAGCAACAACATATACACAAATATAGATTGCCAACAATATATTTCAAATACAGTGGGATGCAAAAACTCTAGTAAACCCTCTAGGATCAAATGTTCATTATGCACGTCACAGCTTTACATGGATATTAAAAAAAAATCCATAAAATTCAAATTATGACACTGTGTGGGATATTCAACAATATAATCCCCTAAAGCACAAAACAAGCACTGGGATAAGATATCACCATAATACTAACTAATCTGAACATTAGAATCATTCAGCTGATACTTTGACTGCTAAACAAAGGAAGAGAGATGTGTGGGGTCCCTTTATGCATAATAATATAATGTATTCTAGCAAATTTTTTACAAAGCATTCCCCTTGGCAATGACATGCCCTGTCCAATATATGAGGTACATACAGAACCTGTTGCATTAGACACGACACAAGAAGAAAGCAGAGAGTGCAGTAAAATGCATCTGTATTGACTGCAGCACTCTAAACTCTAATCAAGTGTACTCACCTTCGGGCTATGCAGTGCTCAGTTTTCCCTCTTTTTAGTAAAGTGGGGTCGGAAAACGATTGGAAAAATGGGAGATGAACAGATTAAACGTAAGGGATCATGAATGAAATGATGGGAAAATGCTCAGCTGATGTGCTGACTTGTGACAGTGAAAGAGGAGCAATGATGCCAGTGAATGGATTCAGACAAAGAAAAGATCACAATGTTCTGTAAAATGTAGTAGAAGGAATTTCCAGATGAAAGTCAGACGTGTTGCAAGACAACAGCAGCTCGATTCTCACTGAAAAACCTGTCACTGCAGTCTAGACTGCTTCTTAAAGAGAGGCAGCAGCATCACAGGCCAGCCAATCATACACACTTTCAATGGGAGCGGTGGTTCTGATTGGCTAATGCAGCATGGGAAGAAGGAGTGACGAGGGACATCAAGCCAATCAGAGCAGAGGGAGAAAAGGAGGGGTGGGTGAATCATTTCTAACAGTGAGGAAAAGGCATGCAGTCACACCAAGGACATTCAGTGGTGTATACACTGACTGCTGGCTCCATTATATCTGCATTATGTCTCTCTAAAGGCATAAACGCATAACCAAATGGAAGAGAAAAATTTACAAAAAATAAAAACACCACAGTATTATCTCACCTCAGAGTGGAGCAGCAGGCAAACACAATATTATAAAATATGTCAATATTATAAGATATGCAAACTCCTGTGACACAACAGATGAAAGGAAGTCAATGGCGTGCAGGTAATTCGTATGGGGTACACAGGCAATGTCAGAAAAACACATTTTTATTACATACATATTTTAACAACACATATAAGAACAAACCAAATAAACCAAACCAAACCAAATAATAATAGTTATATCAGTAATACTAATATCAGTGTTATTATTGTTAGTAACAATTATCATCATCATCATCATCATCTATTCTTCTTATTATTATTATTAGATGGACAATACAAGAACAACCTTAGCTAAAAGACTAAAAAAAGATGTGTTGTACTGTACATATACATCATTGTGCATGTCAATTTGCATTTCAGGTCCCTAGAATGGCTGTTGTCTTTTAAGAAAAGAAGGACTGAAGGATGAATGTGTCTCACAGTGATCTTCTCCACAGCCAGGGCTCGCAAAATCGCTAGCCCGACGTCCCGGGGCTATTGTGTTTTCCAGTCGGGCTACCAAAATGTATCACCACTCTGCCCGACGGACTATCTTAAATGCAGATCTCCCGCGGGCCCTTCTAAACTTCTAAAGTGAATTGTATCAAACTTAAGGCCATAAAAAGTTTTAAATATGTTAAATGGTATAAGAAATGTCTTAATTATAATTTCAAGAGGTCTTACAGTTGGGGACGGAAAGACAAGCATCGCGATACCGCTGGATTAAACTTCAAAAGGCAATTATGTCATTGAATAAATATGAGCGCTGCACGTTTCAACAAATATCAACTCATGTTTTTACGCAGCAAACACAAAGTTGTAAATGAGAAAGAAGTTAATGTGCCTTCTAAAAATCTAAACAATTAAGACAGTAATATGTATAAATTTTAAATTAACAATTTATATCCTTGATTTATCCCTTTTCATAATCTAAAGGTCTAAAGTCTGAAATGCTGTTTGTAAGATTTTTGTTTTTGTGAAAACCTGTATCTGAACTGTAAATCATGTAATTTTATGGCTCAGTACTGTATGTTACCACAGACATTGTCCAACCCCACTCATACTGTGTTCATTTTACTTGTGCAGCTCTTAAAATGGGTCATAAATTGCCTTAATTTTTTTTTTTAATTCTGCAGAATAGGGAAATAAAATTCCTTCCTTCATATTTGTTGATATTTGTGTATTGAAAATATTTTGATAGACATTTAAACTCCTATCTGATTTTCTATATTAAAAAAAAAGGTCTTTTTTTATTTGGGCTAGTTAAATTAATTTTCGGGCTACCAAAACCTGAAGAGTACCTGCCCGAAGGAAATGTTGCGAGCCCTGACAGTGAACAATAAAATCGCATCTGGTTTCACTTTCATAATCTCATTGTGTAGGGCTCCCACATCTTTCGACCAATGAATTTCCATTATTTTTGCATGACTTTTCAGTCTTTTGGATTATTGGGTAAGGAATTTTTCCCCTCAAAAGTTAGGTTTCTTTATCTCAATTTTTAATCAAAAGTAAGGATTTTTCTGCTAGATTGGGACAGATTTCTACTAGTTCTGTGAACAGAAAACTGGCCACAAAACAAAAAAAAATTATATATATATAAATTAACCATCTCTACAAAGAAAATGTGCAATAATAGCTAAACGTAGCAAAAAAGAAACATCCCCTTTTCAGGATGCTGTATTTTAAATATAATTTGGTAAAATCCAAATAAGCTTTACAGATATTTATTGAAAAGGGTTTAAACAATGATTTTCATGCTTGTTCAATGAACCATAATCTATTAATGTACATGCACCTCTGGTAGTCCTTAAGACACTAAAGGTTTACAGGCGGTAGGCAATTAAAGTCACAGTTATAATAACTTAGAACATTAAAGACACCTTCCTACTGACTCTGAAAAACACCAGAAGATGCCCACACTGTAAAAAATGGCCGTGAATTTAACGGTAAAAGACTGTAAAAATGCTACAGTAAAATCCTGTTAAATGGTTAACGGTAAATTCCCCTACTGTATACGGTGAAAAACTGTATTGGACATTACATGTATTGGACATTAATTTTACGGTAGTATACCGGTTCCTGATCACTTGTGAGAACAAGCCATAGTCCTACTGCAGGGAGGACTATGGAGACATGAGGACTGCAGATGTGGCCAGAGCAATAAACTGCAATGTCCGTAATGTAAGATGCATATCACAGTGCTACCGGGAGAAGGAATGAAAACACATGTATCCGTGTATCCACCCAAGAAATGTCCAGGAACTTTTAACTGCCTTGGTGGAAGAGTGGAGTAACATCTCACAGCAAGAACTGGCAAATCTAGTGTAGTCCATGAGGATGAGATGCTCACAGCAGCTGCTGGCCACACAAGATACTCACTGCCACTTTTGATGGTCAGGAACTCATTATTAATCCATTTCTGTTCATCAAATGTCAGTGAAAATTGTTCAGTTTATGCCTCAGTTGTTGAACTTTTTATGGTACTAAAATCTGTTTAAACAAATTAGCTGGAAATAAAAGCAGTTGAATGTGAGAGGACGTTTCATTTTTGCTGAGTTTAATATATATCATACATATAGGAAACTCCAAGACTGCCATACACACAGAAGCCTTTACTGGCCGTTCTTTTCTTTTTTGTTTTTCTGTCTTTCTTTCTTTCTTGCAGTGTTTGGAACAATCAGAGCTTTCATGATGATGATATCATTACTATGTGCCCCCTCCTTCACAGTCCACCTCTCTTGCTCTGAATACTCAGACAAAAACAAAAGCCAGCACACATGAAGAGCGACTAACCCTCTCCAGCACATCACAGACTGCCCCACGCCACTGACACTTGAGGGATGTCTGCAGCCCCGAGCTGATCCACTCGCCCTCAGGTCATCCATCTCTCCGTCCTTAAAATAGCCAAACCTCCAGTAACAATCATTCATCCAGTGCAGAGACAGTAGCTATAGGTGATAGCTGCAGTTACAGGAACACTCTCTCCAACATGCGCCGTCAGAAGGGGATGACAGCCTGTCATAAGCAATTCTGGGACTCATCGCTCTCACATCTACACATACCGGCAGCACATCACGCAGTGTTTCAGAACACAACACTTTTATCAACTTGTCCTGTGGCACCAAGATCCTCAAAACAAGTCTGTGCGGTCTCGGGCATCATTGGAGATAATATATGGGTAGTCTGCAAATAGAAATCTGTAAACAAACAAATGACACACGCAGAATGCAATAAAACAACTTGTCCTTCTCTTCCTTCGTTGAGCTGAGGAAAGAGACTGAAAACCACAGAATAACAGCCTGTGTGTTTACAATGTTTACAGTGTCCATTGTGTCAGATAAGATGACATTACAAATGACTGTCCCGTTTTTCAACAGGGATGTATTCATTTTAATATTCTGGCTGATACTGCTATTATATATTCCATTCTATAGAATGCTATTCTATTGTTTGCCTAAAAATAGAAACTAAAATCAATCATTTTAAATGCTAAAAGCTAATTCAGGCATTATAATGTACAGTCTGTAGAATTAGGAAACATTACAAATATGAATTAAAAATTTTGCTAAAGATTACATTTAACTAGGGTTGCAAAAAGGTGTAGTGTTTAAATATTAGCTTAAATGACATTCAGATGGCAAAGGTAATGTAAATACAAAAATGGAAATTATCAAGTACGATTAAACATCCATCCAATCAACCAATACCAATAAAATTAATAAAAAAATCTTAAATATCTGCCATGTAATAACCGATATGACTTCAAATACCAATATATCAGACATTCCATTTTTTCATAGGGGTGGAATGATACAATTGTTTTTGTCGATGCGCCATCAATTAAAAATCCTGCTAACTCAACTGCATCAATCTTGAACTATTTTAAATAATAATAAAATATTAAAGGGATAGTTCACCCAAAAATGAAAATGTGATGTTTATCTGCTTACCCCCAGGGCAACGCGCTCTGGCGTAGTTTGCGCAAGCACCGGAAGTGATCTCTCGCGCGTATACATCACTCATTGTTTACACAACCTGGACCCTTCCTTCCTTCCTGACCACTGCCTTTCCCTTCACGAACCTCGCAGCACGACGAGGACACCAGATCCCGTGTTTATTTTGGACACTTGATTCCCTTTTTTCTGGACACTTTGTTTATTTTCTGTTAATAAACTGTGTCTGTCGTAGTGGTGTATTAGAGGTAAAAAATGATATAAATATTGTTCGATTTCTGGCACAAACCGATCGTTTGGTGTCTTAGGACATCAATGTGTCGTCACGAGCCGCAGGGTTTAATTTGGATTTGTCTGTGCATGTTTTTTTTACACTCATAGATTTTGTTACCATTGACATGCATTATAAGACTGATAGACTCCAACGGTTGAACTTAAAAATCATCAAATGTGTTCTACTGAAGAAACAAAGTCACCCACATCTTGGATACCCTGGGGGTAAGCAGATAAACATCAAATTTTCATTTTTGGGTGAACTATCCCTTTAATAAATATTACTATATGTTAATTAATAAGAGGAGGTGGCCAGTTATTTATGTAAAATAAATAATGAACTGGCATACAGAAGACTGTCATACATCAAGTTAAAATTGATGTTGCTCTGAATTTAAATTCTGAATCAAACTGAATATCATGAATCAAATCAGTCAAAGATTCACAACCATGTTTTTCATCACGTTTTCAGACTTTATATATTAAGGCCGTGACAGAATCCTACATTGATGGTTTCAGATGTCTGCCAATAGCTGCTTTTGCACTGATAGCAGGGTGCTCACTTCCTAAGCTGACTCTAGGGTGCTGGAAATAGTCGTGACACATGAAGCTGCTCAGAGAAGAGAGCAACCAGCTGTCCATGCACATATTCTATCATCAACTGTCTGTAATACATACAAAACACCCTCCCTGGAATACAAACAGGAACAAAATGCACAGAGACACCCTCTTGAGTGCACACCACTCCTCCACGAGTGCCAAGCAGTAATTTGATATTTTTAGATGGTCTTTGCTGTCTGTGTGGTTCTGGCATGAGTAATAAGTGCTTTGCTGGACGGTTTATGGAAAATATTATTTTAGAGGCTCCCATTCATGTTTCCCAGTTTGAGCGCATTGGAAAGCTTAGGTGTTACGTTGTTAAATGTCATGCAACCACACAGCTCGCAGTGTGATAAATATCCAAATTAAGGCCTGTGGTTGGTTAGGAAATGCCAATGAAAAGGCCTTGTGCTACTACTAATTTGTCATTAAAGACCCCATGAAATGGCTTTGATAAGTGCAGTTTTCTTCCAGTGTCGGCGTATTTACTCTTAAAGAGGTGAGGCATGCCAAAAGGGCTTGTCATTTTTTTTTTATATACAGCAATGAACCATGATTTTTGGTGTGGTGCTAAAATGCTATGATACTAGTCATGGCTAAAAAAAAAAGTGCAGTTACATGCAACAAACTTCTGTATTCTGTAAAACAGGTTGCGTTGCTTCCAGTTTAGGTCTTTTATGTGTGCTTCGTTAAATATGGCCTTCAAAGGAGATTCCAAAGATGATCATAACCAATGTCCATCACATAGGCAAACTGATATCTCAAAATCAGCAAGTCAATAATATAATATATATAATATAATATAATATAATATAAAAGAATGTAATAGGCTATATTTGAATAATATAATACATGCAACATTTACATGCAACAACACTTTTCATATTATTATTATTTAATGTTTAGTCATCTTTTAGAATTAAACTAGCTTAAATATTGCCTTAAAGCTAACAGACACAGACTAAAAGCCCCAAAACTTACATTTTCATGTCATGGTGTCTTTAACTCAGAAAAAAAAAAAAGATAATAATAAAAATGTTTCTGTTTTTTTTTTCTTCAGCTCCTTCTGATGCAAGCTTTATTTTAAACATTCTTGCTTTCACCCTGAAGGAGGGATGAGTTCTCTTTTTAAAACATCTGCAAGTCTGCTGGTCATTTCGGTGATATTTTCTCATATTTGCCAATATTATGTTCTGGCGGCCCAGTGACAGTGCCTACAGCAACAACTAGTGCACTAGAGGCAGCCCGTGGCTACTGCCGACCTGTCTTTGTACATTATACTAACATGCCAAGAGAAATGAGAACTACACTCTCGATGACTTTGGTTATAGACCTACATTTTATCTCGGTGCATCAGTCAGAATTTTTTTTTTTTTCTCACAATTGTGCAATCTCAAGACTAAAAGATTCAGTGACGACAGACACATGATAGAGCTGCGCACTATTTACTGACAGGTCCGAAATTTTCACCCATTTCCCCAGTATGCAAGCAGTCCTACAGTGTCACCTGCGACTGGTGCCAGTTGCCGAGGAGTGGCAGCCAGACAACAAGCAGCAGCCATGTATTTCCATGTGACTAAAAGAGAAAACAAACCCTCTTCATTTCTTTACACAAACTAAAGTACATACTGGCAAAGCACAAACTTGTTTGATGGTGAGAGGGGCATGTACAGGGTGTTTCTTTTCTTCCTCCAGTTTCCTTAAGTAAACAGCAGCAGGGTGAGGCTCTGTGGATTCCTCCAACTAATTTATTGGAGGGCGTAATTAGAGTTACTCAAAACCTAAACAAGAATATGCAAGAACCTAAACAACCATGTGCATTTTAGGCATTTCATTTTGTAACAACAACCAAACTCTTAACACCACTTAACCTAGTCACAAATTGAGCCACGGCACTTCATTTAAAAACCCATTCATCCTCATGATAGCTTAATGGAGTCAATGAATTCACTTCAACAAGCAAAACGTTCAACATTCTTGCTTAAAAACATTTCAGAACGTCGCTATTTCATAAACAATGAGAGACTAATGTGGTCACCTCCTCTCCTCCCGCTTATGTCATGTTTTTTTTGTTTAAATGTCACTTAGGTGGGAATTCAGCTACAACGTTCTGCTACAAACAGTACCATAACCTGTTCCGACATCTTCACAGCACCGTCACGTCCCTTTAAAGGGAATTAGCCTGTGTTTAAAGAGCACCTCCCAGCAGTTCCTTAGACATATCAATGACTTATTATTCATTTAGTGCTGCAATGGGCATGGTAAATGGGCAACGTGCCTTTCTTTGAGAATGCCAACCGAAGAGCCAAAGGTTGTCGGGGATACACACAAGGCTGTGCTGTGAGTACTGGCATTCAAAGCTCAGAGTGAGCGTATGGAAACTATTGTGAGAATAGCAACAGGGAACATGGAAGATGGAAGATGGGTAATTCACTCCCGGTATTGTGGAAAACACTGTCTCATTTCTTAATTAAAGGTATAACTCACCATCATACTATCCCTTAGACAAATGTATTTATTTTTTACTTGATCAGCATCAAAAGTTAAATTCAAGGTAAAAATAAAAAAATACAATTAATATACAATTCAAATGTAAATAAAATCTTTCAGTTTAATATTTGATAGAAATTCAAAACATTTTCCCATGAGAAATCTTCTGAAGAGTCTTTTCACAGTCTGCTCTGTCAACTTAAAATTCAGTGTAAAGATGTTGTATAAAATTTGTATAAAAGCCAGATTAAATTATGCTAGCTCTGACCCACCTCTGCCCTCAGTATCATAGCATACAGCTGTGATTGCTGTGTAAACACACTTTTGCCTACTCTGAATAGTATTAAACTGTGTGTAAAGACTGTGTGTTCTCTGCCATCTTTGCAGTGTACATTTGCCATAATATTTGATAGAAATCTAAAATTTTTCTAAGTATAACCTCTTAATGTGTCTTCTTTACACAGCTAAATTAGGGATTAAATTATGCCTGCTCTAATTCACTTCAGCCCCTGCTATCATACAGTTGTACTCGCTGTGTAAATGCCAGCTCTGAGCAGCACTAAACAATCTGTGTAACGACACCTCAGTACATCTGTGCCACCTTTGTAGTGTAAATTTGGCATTAGACAATGCCGTGGGTGAAAAGCGACCACCCATCTATAAGATTTTAACTGGCTTTAAAGTTCAAACTGTTTGTTTGCTTTGCATTGGTTAATGTTAACTAAAGCTTTTGTTAATAAACTCATAAATCGCTAAGACCAAAAACGGACAAATGGGCTCGAACCTGACCATTTCTTTTTTTAGTAAGTTCAACAACTCCGCAAACACTTATCTAATGTAGGCCCGGCTACATAAACACTTGTTGTCTGATCCTATCACAATATGTACACAAAACATGTGTTGCTGCACATGATGCTCTACCATGAAATACTGGTTTTAAAGACATATCTGCATGTGTGTAGAAACATTCACATACATGTTTAATACAGAATCTAATGATCGATTTTTAGGCATTCATTGACTATTATTCATCATTCTGCCCTTTCAAATGTGTGGAGAAACATGTGACCTCAATAGCAGGTGAAGTCTGTTTTATAGGTCCATAAAAGGACTGAAATCTGATATACCTCTAAATGATATCAAGCACTGTTAAGGCAGTCTAGATACATTCATTACACACGGTTACACAATCGACCATATTATTTGTCCATTATGGTCTTCAGATTTAACTAAATTAACTGGTCATTTTACCTGAAGCATAAGTTAATCAATACAACATAAAGCATGGATCTGGGATATTGACTTGCCAACACAGCAGCCATGTTATATTCAAGGATACAGAGTGCAACAGTCAGGTTCCAGAAGTAAAAATCCCATTTATTTTCTCTATATGGGAACTGTTTTTCAACAATAACATAAACCATTAAAGACAAGACCTACTGTGAGCATCGAGGTTGTTAATTGGTGGTTTAGGTTTTGTTAAAGGGGTCATATGATGCGATTTCATTTTTTCCTTTCTCTTTGGAGTGTTACAAGCTCTTGGTGCATAAAAGTTTTAAACCCCGCCTTTAAAGGTACCTTTCACACTTGTAACTTAAGGTTGAAATACACTACACGATTTTTGCCCTGATTTTCCGCCGATTTACTGTCTGGAGAAGTTGACGCTAGTTGCCGAAAGTCAGAGTCAGTCTGCAGATTTGAGTTGACCGATTTCATAGAAAATCGCATAGTGTATGATGGTCACAGACTCAGATTTTGTAGCTACAGTCTCTGATTCCATCCAGTCGGGTGATATCAAACATGTTTGATATTTTCAGCCAATTTTAGAACACGTCTTTTCATTTGTAACGCATCTCCTAGCAACAAGGCGCACGTTTCTGCGTGAGTTTGTTGTGATCGGAGCAACTTTAAAGTCTGGTATGATCCTCATTTGTTTAGTATATGATGGCCAGTTTTTCCTCTGTGACTATTGCAAAGTGTATGATCCCAAGTCTGTTCAGATTTTAAAAGTCGTGTAGCCTAGTGTATTCCAGGCTTTAGAAACGGGGTTAGCACCTTTTTGTGGTGCCAAACTTGTAGTGTGAAACGAAGCGGTGTTTTAGAATGCAGGCTGGAATACACTACATGACTTTTGCCCAGATTTTCCCCCCCAATTTACAGTCTGGAGAAGTTGCCGCTAGTTGCCGAAAGTTAGAGCCACTCTGCAGATTTGAGTTGACAGATTTCATAGAAAATTGCATAATGTATTATGGCCACAGACTTGCTTTATGGTCACGATTCTAGCTTTAGAATCCAGCCAGTTGGGGGATATTAAACATTTTATGAGCCGATTGTAGAACACATATTGTTTTCATTTGTAAGGCATCTCCTTGCAACAAGGCGCACGTTTCTGCGTGAGTTTGTTGTTATCGGTAATGTATGATCCTCAGTCGTTTATTGTATGATAGCCAGGTTTTCCTCTGTGACTGTTTACAAAGTCTGTAAGTGTACGATGTCTAGCGTATTAAAATCTGTTCCGATTTTAAAAGTCGTGTAGTGTATTCCAGCTCTTTGATGCTTTGCAACAGACAACCAATCCCTTGCCTCATATTCACATGGTTTCTAATTGTCATACTCTTCGAATTTCATATTAAGAAATTATTTTAACCCATGACAAATATTTCGTGTAGGCCAATTTATTTTACTCTTTTTATTTATATTATTTTATTCTGTTTTTCTTTGTTCTCAGAAGCGCTGCAGGTATATTTTTAATGGGTCACAGACACTCGTCCATCATATTATTTATTTAATACTTAATATTCAAATATGATCAGTTAATGTTCGGATAACGAGCTGCGGGTGTCGGTCCGGAAAATTAACCAAAATTACCATCCCTACTTCTAGCGGAAGAATTTCCTTTATTTTCACAAATAAATAAACGTTTTAATGAAAATATATGTCTCTAAAATAGTAGCTACTATGTGGTAACCGTTTAAAAAAACCGCATTAGTCTCACTTACCTATTTAAATATTTTTTGTTACTTGCAATTAATTACTAAAAGCAAGATCACAGTCCCTGTCTGTGGTAACGTTAGTGAATATTACCACAGCTGTGATTACATGTGGTATGACTACAGGCACTATGCTCGCGTGTTATTACTTAACTATGAACTGCAATTATGCATTTTGTGGATCGTCTAAAAGGAGTTTATAGTAAATATAAGTGCTTCTAAGTTACAAAATGCTATAACAGACAATCACGTGTATGTCTCCAATCACTGCAGCCTACCCGTTGCTGTCTGTCTCGTCAGGCTCTTGAACCTGCCTAGTCCGACCTCTACCCAAAAAAAAATACATATATATATATATATATAGATTCAAATCTAAAGCAAATCCGCAAAAGCGCTGTCATACTCACAAAACGAACACCAGGCTTAATACAAAGCGGTTAACAGCATTAAATACCAGTGGACTCGCACAAATCTGACCCTGAGAAAAATCACGTAATACCTCCTGAATATATGATCACTTTAAAGACAATATCATCACGCCTCAAAGCCATATGTAGCTGCACGCTAGAGTAACAAAGTAAAGCGCGGGCCTTTTCCTATTCCAGAGCGCATGGTTCTGAACATATTCCCCGTGGCGCGAATCTAATCCATTGACGAATTATCGACGGCATGACAGCGGCCAATGACACAGCTCTTACTCACCGAGAAGAGAATCCAGTCCTCCGGAGAGGCGTTAACGTGCTTCGGCGATCAGTATAACAGCCCTCGCTTTAATGGAGCGAATTTCAGCGCGGAGATTCCTAAACACTCCCTTCAGCTCTGGCGACCATGTTTGTACTGGCTGGCTGACTGACTGACTGACTGTTGCTGGTGTGCATCCGGGCGCTTGAGGGATCAGGGGGCAGGAGCTTTCCGTGTACGGAGAAAAAATGGGAAAGAACGAGTGGAGAACCCATCAATGCAACGTCCTGTCCCCCTTCAGCTCAAGTATCAACCAAATGGCTGCGGATTTAAGCAGATGGGCGTTTGTTAGGTTTATTATGGGCTGTTTTAGATATGGCTGTTATAGAAATGTATTCTGGTCTGGTCACGAGGTCATTGTTTGTCTGAGAAAACCTTTAAGGAGGTAGTGTTGTCTGGACCACGTGACGACAGATCGATTCTTATCCATAATGAAGCTCGATTATGATAAGAATACATTAGGTACCATTACTTTATTTGTAATATTTATATGTTTTATGTCTCAGAAAGTGGGCAGGTAGTTGTCAGCATACGTACTGTTACGTAACAGCATTAGCGCGTTCTCAACACATGCGCGCCACACGAGACTAGTGTTAGGAAGTCCGAATCCTTTCCGCGTGTCGGTTCTTTTAATGATTCGTTTGGGGGGGGGGGTTAAAACGATACAGCGATTATTTTATGCACGTAATCACGTGGTCCCTGGCATATTACACGCTCTAACGTTCAAATACGGTTTATTAAGGCAGTTCGTTGTAATATTATCTGTGATTCTTCGCATAAAAAACATTAAAGTCATTTAGAACCTAAATATGTTTTGCATTTTATTAAATACTGTTTTAATCTAATTGATATATCTATTCATTTTAATATTTTAAATTATTTATTTTCGTGAATGAGTCGTTCAGACCAGTCTTGTGATTCGAAAGATTCATTGAACAGAATCGACTGGACAGAGGGATTCGTTTACGAATCGGACACAGCTACACGAGACCCCTTCAGAAGAGCAACAAGACTAGTTCACTGAGTTCATCCTAGACATACATCATCAGAATATTAACATTTAGGAATAATTATTTCGAGGAATAATTATTTTCTCTGTTTATTACGACTGAATTACGTGCCATAGGTTTACTCTAAAATAGACCTTATATCAAAGACACGTTATTTCAACGTGCTGCTATTAGAGATCATTTTTGATACGACAATATAAACTATAGGCATATATATAGTGTCCATTTAAATATTTAAATACATTTAAATGATTCTAGGGCTTGATGGTTGTATTGAGATTTTTCGTCCAAGTACGTTTAAGAGGAAAAATCCAAAACTTGGTGAACAGCGCCCTCTGCTGTTTCATGCCCACATGCAAATATTGATTTAGTACGTCGTCTTGGATGCCTGGCCAGCAGAAATCTATTAGGCCTACGTCAAATATAAAATACCACAGTGAAAATGTACTATTTATAGAGTCCCAGCCTCCGAGGAGACAAGAGAGCAGTGGATTTATAGATTTATTTAGGCTATTGTATATTGCTGCTGCCACACCGATCTAAAATAAACAAGCGATTTATTTATTTCCCAGCTGTTTACTTTCACAGACATAACCGACTGTTTTTG
>NW_015650363.1:1094732-1102262 GCF_001515625.1 Sinocyclocheilus rhinocerous
CTATTCTGGAAAAGGGGGCTGGGAGCAGCAGCTCATTTGCATTTAAAGACACAGGCCCGAAAAACAGCTGGTTTCTGCTATCACTCAAAATAGGCATTTTCAAAATGATATAATAAATTATCTGTGGAGTATTTTGAGCTGAAACTTCACAGACACATTCTGGGAACACCAGAGACTTATATTACATATTGTAAAAAGGGGCATAATATGTCACCTTTAAGCTGCAGAGCTATTCTTCAGTAAATACATGAGTGAGTTTTACATTTGAGTCAACTTGCATAATTTATCTTACCTTTCTGGCAATTAATAGATAATGGAGCAAGCAGTAAGGTAACACGTTTTATACGTTGGGCTGTAGGGCATGATTTTTTAAACCACTAGATAGCGCTGGAGCTGCTTAAATACTGTGAGTCCCTGATACCAGAGAGCTCAATGCTGCAGTGCCAGACAAATGTGCTAGACGGCTCACGAGAGCAAGAGAATGGCATTTTTGGTGTGATGATGAAATATAGAGCAAATGTTGACTTTTTCACAAGCTTAATAATTGTGAAAGCTCAATGTCAACAAATAAGGTAAGCAGTGCACATTTACAGTAAATCATGTTGCAAAAGCTGACAATCAGTCATTACCTTTCTGAGTTCCCATGAAAAAAGGTAAGTGTGGATACAAATAGGTGAGTCTGGATGCTCTTACTGATAAATTATCAATAAAATATCACCCTTCACGTTAGCATCACCCAGATTTGAATTCACAAACTGTAAAATCCTTTTTTGAGTAAACATGCCTTATTACTGTAACATGAGAAGATGTATTTTTACATCAATAATTAATACATTTGTAATACAGCTGAAGCTAAAACCATAAAAAATTGTTACTTGAAATAAAATAAACATTAACTAAAAATAAAATATTAAAAACTGTTTTAATTCAGTTGCCTAGGCAGCATTTCTCATTGCATTTTAATTTAACTTAATAAAATAAATAAAATCTATATAGACATAAATTAATAAAAAAATATATTACTAAACCTTTAACTAAAATTAAAATGACAGAAAAAAGAACCGATTCTCACACACAAGTAATAATATAAGAAAAAATCAAATTAACTGAAAATTTACAAGATACATTTTTTTATTTTCAATAGTTCTAAAAGTGCCAGGTATAGTGAATAGTTTATAGTTTGTCAGAGAGTTCAACAGCTTGGGACAATAGTGACTAAAGTCCACTTTTTTGGCAGTGTTTTAGGTTTAACCTTTGGTGTTTTGGGCAGCCTTTAGTTAAATTATATGCCTGATCTGGCTAGATTAGCGACAATATTGCCAAAGTATGCAGGGACAACACCATGAAGACATTTCAAATCAGTTCTGTAAGATCAAGTTAGCAGTGAAAGGATTCAAGTGCTGAAATGTGATTCCTCAGTCCAGAACGAGCCTACATTCTGTGACGCAAGGTAAGTCACTTAAATTCCCTCCACTCTGGGATTTGGATGACAATAGGTGAGTTTACTCACACTAAATGCCACAACAGTCACAAAAAATGAGGAATGTGAATTCTATCCTGGTGAGAATGGGCAGAGAAGATTCTGATTGGCTGAGGGAGCTGTCAGCACTGGGTTTTGAAGCTTGTGGTCAGATTAAATAAGAGAATGAGAGAACTGTGGCAGTAAAAAGAGGGGCCAAGATAGCAGGAAGGACTCACTTTAAGCCTTGAGAAAAGCCGTCATGACGCTCGCTGAGATTATCTTCATCTTGACCGGGACTTGTGCTGTCCTGGTTTTTGGAGGGAAATTAGTATGCCTGTTTATGATGCTTGTCCCGAAGCTCTTCTGTCCTCTTCCTGAGTCTTTTTTCACCACTCTGGGGAAATGGGCAGGTGAGATACACCAGCATTCTAAATTTTATTTCCTGTATTTTGTGTTGAGCATGCATTTTCTATATAAACCAGTCTTTTATACTTGAAAGATTTTTGCAAAAAATAAATACATTCTAAATAAATTAATAAAATAATGAATAAGAGAGAAAGTATAGCAATTCTAAACTTGTGACCTGAAAGCTAAAAAAAAAAAGTATATGTTCGTTGGTAACCCTTTATAATAACTTTCATTAAGAATATAATTTCACATTACTACGTTAAATATTGCTTAAAAGATAATTTGTTTGAAAGTTTAAAATTAGTTAACAGTTAGAAATGTCATGATTTAAGCATTTTAGAAAATGCAAGGTTTATTATATCTTCTGAACTGACCCCCTGCTGTTCCTTGAGGGAACCCTGGTTGAGAACAGTGGATTTAAAGCATGAGAGTGAAAGAAAGTGAACCATGTGGCCCTCCTACAAATCATCACTGCCTTGGTTTTGTTCCATTGTTTGGCCCAGGAACAAGGTTCTCATCTTACTTTAAATTGTCCCTTACAAAATGTCTTGCTTTTCTAAAGAGTACTTTTATTGTTGGCCAAAGAGAGACCATCCTTATGGCTTTCTTGAAATCATACTGTGTATAGAAGTTCAGCAACAAAAAAAACAACAATTCCAGCCACTTTTTCCCAAGCTTCCTTTCCATTCCGGCACTGAGAGTGGCAGAGAACAAAAGGCAATTAGAACAGTATGTTCCAGGACATTATTACTCTTTTCATTTCTTGACTTTGAATGGTTGTTCCTGCTCATTTGAAATCCAATTAACATTACTTTTTCTCTCCTTCTGCAACTATTCTTTCACTTTAAGGCTTTGAAAAGTTCTTCCTTGTGTGTGTGTGTGTGTGTGTGTGTACAGGTTTATATATCCTGGTGGGGACTATTACAATGTCCCTTTGCAGGGGATGTTTTCTAGCATGTTTAGACACAGTACATCTGCTATTCCTTTCACTTTAAATAAATAATCATGAGAGTTCTGCAAGTTGTTGTGCATATTGGTTCAGCCTGTATGAGTGCATGATTGAATGCTGTAAGATTTGCATTCATATATATTAGAAACATATTAGAATGGTTTTTAAAGGATCATGTGACTGAAGACTGGAATAATGGCTGCTTAAAAAACTTTGCCATCTTAAGAATATTTTAAAATAAAATAAAATAAAATATATATTTTTTATTTATAATTTCGTTATTTTATTTAGTTATAAAAGCCATATAAATAAATATAGATGTTTGTTTTGAGTTTCATAAGTTATGTTTCAATGCAATGCAAGTCATATTAATATATAAAACACAGGTAACACAATAAGGTCCAATTCATTAACTAACAATGAGCAATACATTTCTTACAGAATTTATCCCAGGGATCTTTTGACTGCTTTGCCACCCATAGTTGATTGTTTGCTGCAGTTGCACTACCAAGGACACTGAGTAAATACAGCTGGATAAAACAAAAACTGTGTCCGTCTTCATTTCAGGCTGCAAAGCAACAAAATTTGATTATTTTAAAGGGGGTGATTCTTTTCTATATCCACTGTAATTAATAATATATGTTATATATTATTAACAGTATTTATTTATTACAATTATACTACTTATATAATACATAATAAAAACTGAGGTAAGCCAACTAAAGACTGAATTGTTCACATTTGACACATTCAAAATATTTCACTTATCTGAGATTTCACTGAGATTGTAAAGCAGGGTTCTACTTGTACTTCTTGTACACCAAGAACATTGACACAAAGAAAGAACGAAAGCATGGGAAACGAGAAAGAAACACACAAAAAAGCAATTTTCCCACAGAGAGGACAACACAGACTTTAGTTTTAAACCTTTCCAGTCTGCAAAAGTAATGAAAGTATGAAGGTAATTACATCTTACATCATTTCCTCTGTTTTATAAACTAGTCATCCCACTAGCCCTCCAGCACCCCTTTTCTTCCCACTCCTTTGTAGCGCCAATGTGAACTGCTCAGATGGACTAACAGTGGTGGAGAGAAGATGACTTTTCACACATATGTACCACCCATGCTCCCTGTTTGTTTAGTGAATTGGTGGGTACACACAGTCTGTTCAAGAACATGTTGTTAAAACAAACAGACACCGACTGCCTTTCGTCTGAAGTGTGAGAATGACAGGAAACAGATAGACAATCATGTTCTGAATACGGTTTATGCAAAAGCTTATTTTTTGTAATAAAAATGTAAAATATGTGCAGGTTATAGTTATTTACATACATAATTTCAAAATATATTGTAATTTTGATCATTTCTACAACATATATATATATATATAGTTTTTAAATGATATTTCTCAGCTTGAATAGTCAATCACAGTTGTTAACAATCAGTGAATTAGAAACAGAGAATATCATATTATCATTCATACCTTCCAGTTTATTATTTTAAGTCTAATACTGAATATTTCCCCTGTTTCAGTGGTCACTGGAGGGTCAGATGGAATAGGCAGAGCATATGCAGAAGAGGTAACAAGATATCCACCTTGTGAAAACTGTGATTTGCTATGACAATATCGATATTAGATTAGATATTAGATTAGTTCAATAATTAAGAGGTATAAGGTTAAAAGGTAACAGTAAAAATAATATTTTTATTCAGCAAGGAAGCATTAAATTGATCAAAATTGGCAGTAAAGACATTTATAATGTTATAAAAGATTTCTATGTCAAATAAATGCTGTTCTTTTGAACTTTAATTCTTCAAAGAAATCTGAAAAATGTATCCTGGTTTCCACAAAAATATTCACAACTGTTTTCAACATTAAAGTAAGAAATACACCAGCTCGTCCCTAGTATCAGACACTAGGCTGTTTTGGTAAAACTGTCTTTCTCTACAGCTTTCAAAACTAGGTATGAGTGTGATCGTCATCAGCAGAAATCAAGAGAAGCTTGACAGAGCAGCAAGGAAGATCGGTAAAGCATTTACTGCTGGAATTTCAGCTTCTCGACTTGTCTGTATAGTCTTAGAGCTCAGTTTCACCAGCGTTCTTTTCTTGTTCTGACAGAGCTCACTACAGGTCAGGAAATCAAAGTAATAGCTGCTGACTTCACCAAAGATGATATATATGGACACATTCAAGAAAACATCAAGGGTTTGGATATTGGTATTTTAGGTCAGCATCCGATATCTCAATGTGTCAAAGTATTTATTTAAAGTTCTAACATGTTCAACAGTGCTAATCCAGTGTGTTATACTTTTCTTTAAACACAGTGAACAATGTCGGGATTCTGCCCAGCCAAATACCCTGCAAGCTACTTGAAACCTCTGACTTAGAAGAAGTGAGGCCTCCAACGGTTCATACAGTCATTGCTAATGCTTTTAATATAATAAATCCTGTAAAGAATATGCTACTGCCAGCTCTCATTAATGAAGTAGTAGTCTTTGAAAATTATTTTAGGTATTACATACTGTAGTAATAGAAAATTACTCATAATAACTACATTGAAACATGTTAAAAAATATCACAAATATCAGTAATGGAATTCCATCAAGAAAAACTTTACTGTTTAAGAACTGTTTAGTTAAAAGTTTTTAAAATAACCTTTTCTTTCTTGTGAAAAACATTTTCAAAATCTGAAGAAAGTTTTGTGCATTGCAAAGGATCCATGGATGTCAAAGGTTCTTCATGGAACCATAGATGCCAATAAAGAACCTTTATTTTTAAGAGTGAAAAGTTGTAGTAGTTGTAGTTTTGGAGTGTTTATCACATATTGTCATTTATATGTTTCATGTTGTGGCCTCTCCTAGAGAATACATGATGTTATCAACTGCAATGTAAAAGCCATGGTTAAGGTGAGTACAAGCAAACAGAACCTTACCACTCACCATATACATTCCAAAGAGGCAGTGGTTAGCAACTGGTGGGTCGTATAGCGGTCACACGTAAAATTCAGCTCTGTTCTGACAGGGTTGCAGAAAGCAAGGAAAAATTATTCTAAATGCAAAGAATAAAATGCAACTAATTATATAATCATGTATGATTAGCAAAAATAAACTGGTTGACTTTTAAAAGTTGGGGAGAAAACTCTTGTTATTGGGAAAATAAACCTTTCCGTCAAAGGTCATGCATCCAATCAAACTAATTTTTTTAAATTTTCTTACTTAGTCTGTCGTGTTGATATTTGTTAGGCCTATAGAGTTCATCGTAATATTAATAGATTTCAATGTTTTACTTTTTTATTTATTATTATTATTTTATGAAATTTTAGATGATAAACAATTTTGAATCACCACTTGATGTCAAACATAAAATCCTAGAGAAAAGCTAGTTGTGTCGGCGCCGATGGCCTCGTGGTCAGCGTGCCGACATATAGCGCCTTTGCGCTTCGGGCATCCCGAGTTCGAGTCCAGGCTAGTGGACCTTTCCCAATCCCACCCCCCCCTCTCTTTCTCTCACCCACTTCGCTTCTTGTCGACCTACTGTCCTATCTAAATAAAACGCCAAAAAATGAATCTTTAAAAAGAAAGAAAAGCCAGTTGAGAACCATTGGTTCTAAGAAAGAGATTTAATAGTGTACTCACGTCGTTTTTACGTATTCAGATGTGCAGAATTGTGCTACCAGGGATGCAGCAAAGGTTTGGCCTTCTCTGTTCAATAGTTTTCTCATGATTTTTCATACAAATTTTAACAAATGACCAGCACACTGACCATATGTATTTCCTTAGAGGAAGAGGAGTGATTTTGAATGTGTCCTCCGGCATAGCCAAAATACCCTGCCCCATTTACTCCCTGTATGCAGCATCCAAGGTCAATTTAACAAGACATCTACACAAAGTTGAAACATTCTATCTTTTTCTGCAATTCAAATAACATTCTGCACTGTATTGGCAATGTCAACATATTAAAAAAAAATACAAAAATCTTCTCATCTACAGGTTTTTGTTGAGAGATTTTCACAGGGTATTCAAGCAGAATATAAATCCAAGGGAATTATTATTCAGGTGAGTAAAAAATCGTGTCATGCCTGCAAAAGAATGCTAGTTATTTTGCTCTCTTTACCATCCAGAACTTAGCCACACATTAGGTAAATAATGTTTTGGGTGTATTAAATGTACATAGAGCTTACCAGAAGTAAGATATCAATGTCCTCATTCCCAAATGTTTTTTTTTTTTCTTAGACGGTGGCTCCATTTGGGGTTTCAACATCAATGACAGGACATCAGAAGCCAGATATGGTCACCTTCACACCTGAGGAGTTTGCAAGGAGCTCACTGAAGTATCTAAAAGCTGGTGACCAAACATATGGCAGTGTCACTCATACCATACTGGTAATGACCTCAATGAGTGGTAATGAATGCAAATTACTTGCTTTACAAATAAATATTGAATATAATTAAGTATTGTGCCTGACCAACGTGTAATTGATCTGTAGGGCGGGATTGTGCAGTCCATTCCCACCTGGGTCCTGCAGAGCGAAGCGTTTCAGCATCATTTCAGGGAATATGTGAAGGAGAGGGTCGGATGCTGAGAGTGGTCATTCTCTTAGTATATGTATATGTATATATATATATATATACACACACACACAGTGGGGCAAATAAGTATTTGATACACTGCCGATTTTTCAAGTTTTCCCACTTACAAAGAATGGAGAGAT
>NW_015650363.1:1102276-1111599 GCF_001515625.1 Sinocyclocheilus rhinocerous
TTCTATTGTATCAAATACTTATTTCATGCAATAAAATGGAAATTAATTATTTAAAAATCATACAATGTGATTTTCTGGATTTTTTTTTTTTTAGATTCTGTCTCTCACAGTTGAGGTGTACCTACGATGAAAATTACAGATCTCTCCATTCTTTGTAAGTGGGAAAACTTGAAAAATCGGCAGTGTATCAAATATTTATTTGCCCCACTGTACATATGGTATTGAACATTTTATACTTAAACACCACAACTGTTGTGTCTGTTTGCACTAATTATGACAATGCTGTATGTCAAAACTATAAGGCTGGGAAAGAAAGGGAGAGGACTAAAAACTGGCAGGCCTTTGTTTGCCTATGGTCCTTCAAAATATGCTATATCAGTGTCAATAATGGAACATATTATCATTATTAATCATAATCATATCAGTAGACAGGAGATAGTTGAGCTGTAGGCCTACTGACCTTGATAACGGTAACAGAAGGTCAATCTCAGAAAGGCCGAATGACAGAGTAAGAGATGTGGCCTTGTTATTTTTTGTCTATATTTTGCAATTAGAAAAGTTCTGGTCTTATTTAATGAGCATTTTATAAATAACATTAATATCCACAAAACACTTAAACAGATATTTGGCGCCACATACTGGTTAAATGCACTTTGACATGATGATCTTTAAAGCTTGAAGTAATTTTTTGATGTTGTCATTATATCCCATTATATCGACTTTAATCTGACTAATCACTGTAGCCACAGCAAATTACGTAATGAAAACACTGATACGCAGACAGCACTTCAAGAACACGCACAATTTTTTTTATTATTTATTTTAATATACATATAAAAATATCTTACAACATTCTTAAAGTAACACTAGAATCACAGCAGTAATTACTGTATATCTAATTCACCTTATTTAAAAAAGCTCTCCGTTTTAAAGAGCTACTAGTTTTGTTTCTGACATTCAGCCAGCAGAGGGCAGATTTTTGACGCTGCAGCATTACAGAACCTGAAGCACATCCCTTGTAGTGATTGAAGTCTTGAAGATGCTGAGAAGGTAAAGGACACAAACAAGTGCAGTCTGTGTCTGACGGGGGATTTCCATGTAGTTTTTAATAAAGTTGTTCACCCTTGAGCGAGCTGTCCTGATTGAAATACAGCTGACAAGATAACTATCAGTTTTCACTCATATTAAAGGGGTTTGTGTTTTTACTACAGGGAATTTCCACTGATAATTTATGATGCTACTTGTAACAGAAAAGACATTTATGTGGAATAAAGCTAAGGCAATAATTAAAATAAACTGTGTTTTTTTTCTCACTATCTAGCTTGGTAGCTGGGCTTGCTTTGACTGCTGCAGTGGTTTCTGAAAGTCTAATGTTTTTAAAAACAAGTGGTGGATAAGTAAAATAAAAAACTGCACATCATCTAACACCCCAATCTGCGGGAAACCACAAATTATCTTAAAACAATTTCCTGTGGTTTAAAATAGTGTAAAATTACCAACGAGTCACACGTTCACTGACCCATAATTTTGCTAGATGGCTGTTTTGATTATTTCATTAAATTAACTAGACTGCTATATAGTTAGCTAATCTAAAGTCTTCACTAACTAAATGTGATGTTATATATATATATATATATATATATATATACACACATATATATATAATAGCAACTTTTGAGACATAAAAGTGGCCAAAGAAACACTCATAACTTTCAATTATATATAATATATAATATATTTTTAGTTAGTTTTTTTTTTTTAGCTTGGTTTCCTTAATTAATTGTCATTTACAATTAAATGAAAATGGGTAACACTTTATAATAACTTTCATTAATAAATCATTAACAGACATTATATAATTCTTAACAGATCATTATTTAATATATATTCACATAGCTAGAAATATGAGATAATGTGCTTGTTAATGTTTACTAATGTACTTTAATTAAACATTTCCTAATGATTAACAGATCGGTATTTAATATAAATCAAAATGCTTACAAATATCATTAAACTTTCAATTCATAAGATCATGCACTTTTGAAAAACCTTCAAATGATTTTGACAGATGGTTTACAATGATTAAAAGCTTCATTAATAAATCATTAACAAACATTATATAATGCTTTACTGATCTTTAGTTAATGCTTACAAATGTCATTAAACTTTCAGGTCATAAGTTTATGCACTTTTAAAAAATCTACAAATAATTTTAACAGAAATTGTACAATGATGACAAGTTTATTTGTTAATGTACTTTTGAATGCTAACAAATGTCATTAAACTTAAGTTCACATATTGCCTAATGCTCTTTTTTACGTTTACAAATGTGGAAAAAAATGAGCTTAATCAGTCATTTTAAGCTCTTTACTATTCACCGAACTAGTCATGTTAACATATCATTCATTAATTCATAATCACAGTCTGTAAAGGTCATATATTTTTGACAGATGGTTTACAATGATTAAAAGCTTCATTAATAAATCATTAACAAACATTATATAATGCTTTACTGATCTTTAGTTAATGCTTACAAATGTCATTAAACTTTCAATTCATACGATCATGCACTTTTTAAAATCTACAAATAATTTTAACAGATATTATACAATGATGACAAGCTTATTTGTTAATGTACTTTTGAATGCTAACAAATGTCATTAAACTTAAGTTCACATATTGCCTAATGCTCTTTTTTACGTTTACAAATGTGGAAAAAAATGAGCTTAATCAGTCATTTTAAGCTCTTTACTATTCACTGAACTAGTCATGTTAACATATCATTCATTAATTCATAATCACAGTCTGTAAAGGTCATATATCTGGTCTTCGTTTGTTGTGCAGACAAACACAAGCTTTTGATCTTTTTTGATAACATCTGTTAAAATAATTAGTAGATTTTCAAGACTTGCATGATCTTAATATCATTAAACGATTAATGATATTATTAAGCATTGTAATTTACATTAATTATCTGTTGATCATTAGGTAATGTTTAATAAGTTTAGTAAACATTAACAAGCACATTATCTCATATTTCTAGCTATGTGAATATATATTAACTAATGATCCGTTAAGCATTATATAATGTTTGTTATGATTTATTAATGAAAGCTATTATAAAGTGTTACTTGAAAATGTATTATAGTTTAAATTTATAATAAATGCAATTAGTTGAACAAAAAGAGTGTTTTTCCTCTCAAGTAGGACTACTTAATACATAATTTCATAATTACTTCTATTGTCTTTGAAAAGTGCAATACTGAATGTAAAGCATTTATGGTAAATTTAAATGTATTTTATAGTAATTTCTATCAAAACACTTGTAATGATAAAGTTGCAATGTAGTGCATTTAAAATATATTGATTTCAAAGGTAATGTTGAATAACACACTACAGTCAAAATTATTGTCAAGTACTTTACATTTGATTGTGAATGTTAGCCAACACATCAAATTAAGTGTACTTCTTTAAGCAAAAGATTACTAAAACATAATGATTTAAAATGTTAAAAGTGTTCATAAGATACATAGTCAAGAAAGTGTACTCACTTTAAATGGCCTTTTATTTCAGTAAAATTAAATTATCTGCAAGTTATATGTATATATATATATATATATGTATATATATATATATGTATCAATTATACACATTTCTTTTTCACAAGGGAGATTTAGAGATCACTTTTGATACTTTTGATGTTTCCAGCTTGTTGCATTGCGGTCAAAACATTTATATGTGAAGATTCCGTATAAAACAAGCTAAACATAAACCACTGCTCACAACAAACAAGAATCTGGAACCTTTGGGACAGTTTAGAAAACAGATGAGTATCACAATTTTTTTACTATTTTGTTTACTACATTTTGCAATGTTTAACAGCTGCATGTAGTCATGCGCCAACAATTTGTTTTCATGTTGAAAATTTTCTGGTGAAATAAACGAGCACAAATGCTTTGTGTTTACATCAGTAATGCGAACATGAAAGTGAGAGGACTGCTTTGTCAACACTCCGCATCTGACTGCTTGCAGTCTCAATAAGCTTTGCTTGTGTGGTCCTGCTTCAAGGGCTTCGAGTCCCTACACACATAAACAGCAGGCAGATGTAGGAGGACTGATTGTTTACCAAGCTCTCAATTCTCTAAACAATGGATCAAATGACACTGAACTCTGGCAATCAAACAGATAATCTGCCTTAATCCCCCATGGGTAAATATTTACCCTAATATATCAAAAAGTTCCATTCATCATCGCCTGGGACAGACATAACATGCACAATTTGGAACCAAATAGAGCATCTGAACAGTCTATTTGTATAATTTTCCCCTTTTTTGGGAAGTGGGGTCAGCCATGTTTGCTTACTTAAATATGTACTGAAACACTTCAAATTAGGTCAAGTAAGGAAGGAGAATGTGGGAACTCATTCAGGGGTTAGACCTTCATTTTGAGTGGGAGTTTATTGTTATACTGTTCCGATGGTTTTTGTGAGGTGTGATATTCAAGTTACTCATGTTACACTTAGGGGGAGAAAACCAGTGCAGCTGAAGCCTGAGGGCTCACCTTAATGATGTTATACTCGTCGCAATGGTAACCACGGCTGTAATTTTCTAATAAAATTAAGTAGGGGGATTTTTGTGGACTGGCTGAAAGTGTTAAATAAACAAGAAATCAGTTCTTAAATGAGTAAAGAACAGGTTTTTGTAATCATTTTCAACTATTTTACATTTACATTACACTTAAATTTAGTCATTTAGCAGACGCTTTTATCCAAAGCGACTTACAAATGAGGACAATAGAAGCAATCAAAACCAACAAAAGGGCAATAATATGTAAGTGCTGTGACAAGTCTCAGTTAGCCTAATGCAGTACACATAGCAAGGGTTTTTAATAAATAAAAATAAAACAAGAAGATAGAATAGAAAAAGAATAGAGAATGCTAGTGTTAGAGACTTTTTAAAAAAAGAAAACAAGTAGTAAGAATAGAGAAGAGAGTGTAAGTGTTAGAGCAGGGGTGCCCAAACTCGGTCCTGGAGGGCCGGTGTCCTGCAGAGTTTAGTTCCAACTTGCCTCAACACACCTGCCTTTAAGTTTCTAGTATGCCTAGTAAGAGCTTGATTAGCTGGTTCAGGTGTGTTTAATTGGGGTTGAAGCTAAACTCTTCTGGACACCGGCCCTCCAGGACCGAGTTTGGACACCCCTGTGTTAGAGGGTCGAGTGTTGTGAATTTTTTTTTTTAGAATTAGAATAGAGAGTGCTATAGCTAGAGGGTCAAATAAAGATGGAAGAGATGTGTTTTTAGCCGATTCTTGAAGATGGCTAAGGACTCAGCTGCTCGGATTGAGTTGGGCAGGTCATTCCGACCAGGAGGGAACAGTTAATGTAAAAGTCTATGAAAGTGATTTTGTGCCTCTTTGGGATGGCATTATAATGCACATAATGCACATATAGAGGGCACATAAGTCTGAAGTAGTGAATTTAGGTAAAGGGTTGCAGAGCCAGTGGTGGTTTTGTAGGTAAACATCAATGCCTTGAATTTTATGCGAGCAGCTATTGGTAGCCAGTGCACATTGAAGAACAGAGGTGTGACATGCATTCTTTTCGGCTCGTTAAAGACTTGCAGCCGCATTCTGGATTAGTTGTAGAGGTTTGATAGAATTGGTTGGAAAACCTGTTAAGAGAGCATTGCAATAGTCCTGTCTGGACAAAACAAGAGCTTGAACAAGGAGTTGTGTAGCATGTTCCGAAAGAAAGGGCCTGATCTTCGGTGAAATTTTGATGAAGTGATGGGTTTGTTGAAACCACAAGCAGTTCTGTCTTGGCCAGGTTGAGTTGAAGGTGATGGGCCTTCATCCAGCAAGAAATGTCTGTTAGACAAGCTGAGATGCAAGCAATTGTCGGATCATCAGGATGGAATGAGAGTTAGAGTTGAGTGTCATCAGCATAGCAGTGAAATGAAAAGCCATGTTTCTGAACTCTTGCCAGTATTAGGGCTTCAACAACAGAGAGTCTCGGTTGAATGTCCACTTCTGAAGTTATTATTAAAAGCTTATTATTAAACTTTAATATGCTGACTTGAAACATTCCAGATTATTAATGTTCAAAAGTTTTGTTGTGGAAACAGACACAAAAAAACAAGATTCTTTCATAAACAGAAAGTAAAAAAAAAAAACATTGCATTTTGATTGTAACAAATGTTTTTATGCCTTAATGTAGCCTACTTTTGTAGTATCCTTGCCGAATAAAAGTAGCCCTATTAATTTCTTTTAAAATAAATTTCCCAAACATTTGAACGGTATAAATAATAATATATTTAAAAATACAGTGTATTTCACAAAACCGTGGTAAAGAAATTCACATAAATGACAAATAACGAAGCTTCCTCCAGTACCTACAGATGATCAGGAACATACAGTAAGAACTGAAGATCAATATAGAAACCATTTCTATCAGTAAATCCACCCTTCATTCCCTTTTTGAGTTTTTAAAGGCCTTTACAGTACAGACGAGAATCTACATCTCTCAGAAAGGTATTATCATTCTTTGTGAACCAACCATCCGAACAATTGCGGCAAATGTTGCGTGAGGACAATATGCCATCCTTGTTCTACCTCCCAGAAGTTTGGAGGCTGTTTGGAGTGTACAGTTGTGTAGCCCCAACTTGTCTTCATTTGTATTGATGGCTATCAACACTTTCTAATTTCAGCATTTAAGAGGAGATCAAGAGTGAAAATCCTACCCATTCCCTCTGAGACCCTTTGTTTACCTCAGTGCAACAGCTAAGTGATGTGAGACGACAGCTGGAGGTCACACGTGTCATTTCTTTTGTAGTGCCACCGCTAATGCACTGAAGACTTCAAATGCAGCTGTAATAAAGATAGCAACAGGCGCTGAGCTTTGCGACTCACAGCTGTGGCCTTAAGCTTCCATGAAAGAGAGATTGCAGCGAGAGAGATTCATGCCACTTCATCAAAGAAATTACACCACCTCAAAACTATTTACCCACTTTTTGTTTTTCAACCATTTAAGCCATTTAGCTGCTTAGAGAGGCAGTTGTGTGGGGAAAAACACTTGTTCCGATATACTGTAAAATATTTAAGAAAATAAAATAAAAATGCCAATTAACATTCAACATCCCATATGCTCTTTATAGAAAATTATTTTTCACTATACATTATTAAAAATAAAAAATATTAAATTCTGCTTTAACTTTATTTAATGCATTACAATTACAAATTACATTAGTTTTTCTAATTTCCAAAATCTGTAATGAAACACCAATGAACCGTCTTTGTAAATGTTACTTTATTGTAATATTCATTCAAGTGTTTTTTAATAGCTACATTTTCCTTTTAAACATTTAAATGATATCCTTGTGTTTCATCAAAACATGAACTCTAATATCATTAAAAAAAAGCAACAAAAAAAAGATAAAAAAGCATAAACTGTCAGTCAATTATATTGTGAATCCTACCAAAAAAATTAAAAATAATAATAATAATAAAAATAAATAAAAGCAAAAGCACTAAAATAAAAAGCCTGGCCTAAAACATAACATTGTAAATAACCATAAAAAACTTTGAAGGAATTAGATTTTTTCCAAAGTTGTGAGCTTTCGGTTTTCTCATTACTCCTAGACTTTGCAGAGATACTGACACCGTTACAGATCTTTTCCACCTCTGTCACATCTGTCAGTTTGTTAATGCTTTTTGCATTAACAAACTTTTTGTTTTTGTTAATGCAACTTTTTGCTCTTTCTGTGCATGTGGATGTTTTCATAACTCTAGCTTGGTCTACAGTTTTCCTCTTTGACTTGAGCAAGTCATCCAGGATGGATGTGTCACCTATAAGGTCGGTGATTTTGGAGGAGCCGCTGGTCTGGGTTGAGCTTGATGCAACACAACCATCTGTGGAGACACGAGTTGACTGTGAAGTGTATTCCTTGTACTTGAAAGGTTGTGAGGAACTAGTAATGTTGGTTTTGCTTTCTTCTACTGCGGCACGGTCACTTTGAAAAGCATGTCCAGAGGTTGATGATGAGAATTTGTGGAGGACATCTTCATTTTATTGTTTGTGAGGTCTGTACTGCAATGACGGTGAACCTCAGAGGTTTCGGTTTCACCCATCTTTTTCTTTGATGTTTTTCGTCGATCCTCAACCTCAGGGGTTGGTACTTCAACTTGAGGTTTAAGAGAGAAGTTTGGGTGGGCTCTTTTTGTGATAGGTCTTTGTCTGGCGGTAGACGGTGGTGGTAAGGTGGGTGGTTCTGGCCTGATGGGTTTAGGAAAGGTCTTTCTGATTATGTTCTTGAGTTCAGGGCTCTTCTGGCTGTAGAAGCTCCGTAATTGGCTCAGTCTCTGCTCTGAATCATTCTTCAGAATCTCTTCTGCAAAGTCCCGCACAGAGTCGAATCCATAGAACTGAGCCATGTCTTTCCAACTGCTGTCTGCGAGACCAAATATCATCTTAAAGACAAATCAACTTAGCTTAGAAACATAACTAACTACAAAACATTTTTCAAGCATGTTAATTTGGTAATCTGTGGTATCTCAGGCTTGTATACAGGTCAAAGACAAATATGAATAGGAAATATCTTTTGCAAATCTATTTAAAACATGTACCAAGTTCTTAAAGATGTACTCTTTGTATTCATGTTGGTTTCATATGGTTTGAAAGTTTTTGAAGAGTCAAACCATGTGATATGTGACTAACTAACCTTGCCATGTGTTATGGAAGGAGACTCACACAGAAGGTTAGAAACGACAGGTATACAGGTCAAAGACAAATATGAATAGGAAATATCTTTTACAAATCTATTTAAAACATGTACCAAGTTCTTAAAGATGTACTCTTTGTATTCATGTTGGTTTCATATGGTTTGAAAGTTTTTGAAGAGTCAAACCATGTGATATGTGACTAACTAACCTGAACTAACCTTGCCATGTGTTATGGAAGGAGACTCACACAGAAGGTTAGAAACGACAGAGGATGTTTATTTATGGCAACTGAGGCTGGGTGTAGAATGGCAGGTGAGTAAGCAGTTCAATTGAATAGTTCAATGGTAACTTGGGGTGTTGTAATGAGAATGCTTGCCCTTGCAGGAGTCCGTGGAATAGCTGGTAGCTGAATGGAAGGTAGCACACACCTCACCGTTGTAAGTACTGGAGTTTGTACACACGGAGACGAAGGAGGATACAGGCGTTGGAGTGGAACATAGGAGGCAAGTACACGAGGAAGGTAAGGATATCAATCTTTCGCTGGAGTAGCATAAAGAGTCCACTTCGTACAAACGAGACCGGACACTGGAGTGAAGTGAGGTGTGTGCT
>NW_015650363.1:1111635-1112597 GCF_001515625.1 Sinocyclocheilus rhinocerous
AATAGTAAACAAAACGGTTTGGTTATTACCAGCATTCTTCCAAATATCTTCCTTTATGTTCTGCACAAGAAGCAAAGTCATTCAGGTTTAGAATGACATGCAGGGGAGCAAGTAAATGATGACAGAAATTTCATTTTTGGCTGAATTATCCCTTCACCATGTCATAAAAAGGTTGAATTATCTTTTATATTTTAAGAGACTTATGGACCTTGACACACAGTCATGAGGGTCTACGGGGCTCTTCATATATCATTTCCTGTTTTTTTTTTCTTGAATGGTTCTGCAAGCTGATTAGACCACATGACTTGGAATTTTACATATAAGCAGTTTAGTTAAAATTGAGTGTATTGTAGTATTCTAAGAGATCATTTTATTCTTCATGCATTGCAAAATACAGGCAGGGAGCAAGTTTATGACAGTCTGTATATTATACCATTAAACCACAGCCCCTAAGTTACAGCATAAGAAGAACCAGAAGATTTGCTTAATGCTAAAAGCTACAAAACACATGACATAAAACATGCTCTTAAAGGAAGAGTTCACCCAAAAATTAAGATTCTGTCACCTTTTAATCACCATCATGTTGTCTGAAACCTGTATGACTTTTGTTCTTATGTGGAACATAAAAGAAGATATTTGAAGAAATGTCCAAAAAGTTTGTTTTTTTCTTATATATATATATATATATATATATATATATATAATTTTTTTTTTTAAATTTATTAAATGGGCTATTTTCAGATATTTTTGCACTCCTTTGCAAGTTAAATTATACATTTTGAATGTTTTTTCAACAATTTTTGACATTTGACTTTCTTTTTTGTTCTGATAAGTGCATTAAAGCTGATACATATAATCTTATTAAATTTCATTCTTATTTTGTGAAAAAAAAATTACATGATGGAAAGGTTTTATTGATGTTTTTGAACTTATCATCATCAGATTAGATAATAAAAGTAATA
>NW_015650363.1:1112894-1117852 GCF_001515625.1 Sinocyclocheilus rhinocerous
TATATATATAATTTTTTTTTTTAAATGGAAATCAATGGTAAACAAAACGGTTTGGTTATTACCAGCATTCTTCCAAATATCTTCCTTTATGTTCTGCACAAGAAGCAAAGTCATTCAGGTTTAGAATGACATGCAGGGGAGCAAGTAAATGATGACAGAAATTTCATTTTTGGCTGAATTATCCCTTCAATATAAATTAAATGACTAACCCCAAATTTAACATTTTAAAAGCCCCCTTTTAAAGCATAATTCAACAACTTAGAAAATTCAGTGTTAGTGTCTTTAAGGAAAACCACTTAGTAATCTGAAAACTGAAAGAGCTCAGAAGCTGCTTGTGGCATAACTTCTAATGGTGGTTGCCACCCTTTGTGGTTTCAAAGCAAAAGCTATCTATGAAGCAAGGCCCTTAAGTATGTGTCTGTGTGGAGTTGAAACACATTACAGCAGTTCATCAAAGAAAGGATAATATATATACTTGTGTATGTGTGTGTGTGTTCACCATTACATGAACAAACAGTACATTTGTGAGACTGTACTGAGGAGAAAAGCAGAATAAAGAGAGGGGGTTTTGCTCATGACTTGGGAAATGGGTGGGTGAGAGGGCTCTGGGGTGGTCTTCCCTCACTCCTGCAGCCCCGGGGGCCAGGCGGGGGCAGCACACCATAGCTGTGGGGAGAACTGGCGCATGGCCCTGCGCTACCAGGAATTTCCTTTCACTGACTTGCTGTTCTAGTGTTTGTGTTTTTAGCCCAATTGACATGCTTATTTGCTTTGTGCAGAAATGACGGCGAGTCAGATCCTTGTGTGAGGAGAAAAGCAAAGCATTTTGGATCAGAGAATAGAGTTACTACAGAGTTATCTGCACATGCTACTGGGTGTCTCGCCCACTATGACTGACATTGTTCTGGCGGTAAGAGGTTTTGATGGTGTGTGTGACCGGATGCTCAGTGTGGGGTCTGCCATATGCCTGCAGTGTCTGACCTCCATCAACATGATCTGTGAGTAGGATTAGATGACTGGGTCTATAACACAATAAATACACAAAATGTTAGAATTGGGCTCTAAAAATTATTTAACAAACCGTTCCCCAAAAATCAAGATTCTTTCCTTAATAATTCTGGACTGATGAACCAAAAATATTATATGTGGAATTTTGATATTAATTATTATACATAAAAACATCACCAGTAAGGATAAATGTCATGCTGTGTGCAATGCTGAAAAATAGCACATATCGGAGCTGAATCCCCTGCACCACAGTGAAAGAAATTATATTTTACAGGAATTGAGATTTTCAGCCTGAACTTAATCTAATAAAAGATAAAAAAGACTAATGTACCATAAAATCATGCAAAAACAATATCGTCAAGTTAAATTCTCTTGATTTCATTTAAAAATTTGCCTATTCTTTTAATTAATCACTCTGAAAAAAAATTTATTTTAAGTTATTGGTCTCAATCAGTCTCATCAGAATATTTTACCGAATGGAGCAGTAACTAAATCAACATTTGACTCCCTCACTGAACAGAGATTTTTACTTTCAGTCACGTCTGGCAGGAAACGCTGAAAAGTTTTGTGTAATCAGGGATTGTAAAATAAATCAGTATCATTATGTTGTTATTCATATGACAACATTTTTGTTAATAAATTGTATTTTTGTAGATGCACTGAAATAATGTATGCAAAAGTGTGAAAACAGTTACTGAATTAATGATGTGCAAAAAATAAAGCATGGTTGTATAAATAACAACATGTACTTAAACACATCGTGCAACAGTTTTTTATGTCTTGAAAAAAAGAAAAAAAGAAAAGTAAAATAAATATTAAAAAGTCTCATAAAAATAAGTCTCTAAAATATACCAAAATACTATTGATAGTTGACTAGATGTACTAAAATACCGAACACAAAAAGTGCAGCAACTGCTGAATTCGCCCTACAGTGTGCATAAACCATATTGAAACCGCTGATGAGTCTAGAAGCTGGTTTGCAGGAAGCTGCGAGTTTGCAGGAAGCTTGCTACCAGTCATGCTGTCTTTGTCGTGTTTGTGATCTTGTTGGAAGGAGCTCAAGGCCTGCTGATTTTTTCTGTTGTTTACCATCAGTGACTCCCTACAACCCTTCCTTGGATTCAACGGACAGATCCCGTGTCATAGATGTTTGTTCCTTAATCGTGGTGGGTTCTTCACAGTTGTCCTCATCCTGAATCTGGCTACTAGAGTTCTCATCACTGTCCGTCTCCTACAGTTCTCTCTGAGACATCTGTCTCTGAAGCAGACCATACAGGCCCATAGTGCCGATGCAGGTAGTACCAGCTCCCACCTCTTCTCCTGTGTGTGTTTCTGGGGGCCTGGGCCTGGAGCAGCAGGGATCTTCATCCTCTCTCGCACTGCTGAAGTCCAACACTCCAGCAGTTTAAACCCAGTGACTGCTGATCCACCTTCTCTCTCAGCAGCAGCATCTGCTGACTGAAGATCCTGAGGTAAATCAAGTTTTATTCTGAAGATGTTTTGTTACTTATTATTTGTACATAAATATGAAAAATAATGTTACAAAATTTTAGTGAGTTGCTCTTCAAACAGGTGTTGCAGCTTTATTTTTGCTGTGAAGTACTTTATTTGTTCCTTTTTTATTATTTTATCTTCATTTTTGTTATATGTCAATTTATTTGTTTTTTTCAATTCAATTTATTTTCCATAACATACACAAAATATCCCTCAATACACATAATAGCGTTCTGCTATTGCTATTAAACAACAGAAATGCTGAATCTCCAAACAATGTTATATTTAAGCTAGTGGTCTAAACTGAATGTAATCGGCGTGAAAGGCTGGCCATAAGTAAGTATGTAAGTAAAAAAAATAAAAATAAACAACAACAAACAGACAAAACAACTTTCCGCTGTTTCGTCTTTTCTAAATACAACAATTAAAATACAACTGAAATGCTGCAAAAACAGAACCTTGCAGGAAACACTGCTCTTGACCAAGGAAAAGTCATATTTTACATAGATTTATATTCTACACCAATTCATATTAAAATTAATATAACCGGGTTTTTTTAATCAATAACATCTAAAACACATCAAATGCAACTTTACCACAATTCAATTGATAGCGACATCCAAATTTCAGCAAAACTTTAACAAGCAGTGACGCTGCAGTCAGTGCCCATCCTCTTCAGAAAAACAATGTGTGAGGTTCTTTCCAGAAGAACAATTAGATAAGGCCTCTGCTGAGTAAATAATGTGGTAAAGATAGTACGTTTCTGTGTGGTCCTCACCATTGGGCTTGAGAGGGGGTTGATTACGACCATGTGCTTGCCTGTCATGCCGTGGGAACAGATGGATGATGGGAAAGAAGAGGGGAGGGATGGGTGGGAAAAAGAAATGCTTCAGACACGGGTCTGTGAAAGGGTGGGTACTCACTGGCTCCTGCAACCTCTCGTCCAGAGCTTGAGTTCTGGCCGTCATGATCCCCACGTCCACACGGCCCTCCCTCTGTGAACCAAACACGCGATTCCCATCATGTCAATGAGAAGGAATTCATTTCATATAAACAGTTCATTAAAGGGATGTCATTAGGGATATGTATAAGCCCTTTAGATAGTATCCACATGCTCCTCAGAACCTTTGAATTACAAACCCACAATGTCCACTAAAACTCTACATTAATACCACAAGACTAGGGCAGCAACAAGTGACTGATATAATAGATATCAATTGTAGATATATACAGGAGTGGAATGCTGAGTCAGAGAGCACGTACCACTGCAAAGTTTTTCCCTTCTTACCTCCAGGATGCGGTGGGTAAGACAGGTGCCATCAGTTTGCAGGCGGAAAAGGTTGCGGATGCCGAATAGCTCCCCTGCCTGGCCCTCGATACCCTGCACAGCCTCAAAGTAGCGTCTAGCATTCTCCTGGCCTCTGACTGATGACTGAAGTTGCTGTCAAACAAACAATCAATGAGAAAAAATAAACAGGTCTTATATTAGTGTTTAAGATATTTGAGTATGTGGCTAATGGGTCTATATATGCACCCAGGTATAATATCTTCATACACATATTACATCTATTTTTCATGAACATACCTGTTTGTAAATGTGGGGCAGGTATATGATCTCCTCTACCGTTCCTAAAGAGATGAATCTAAAAACCGTCACATCCCTGCACTGGCCAATATGATTCACCCTGTAAATGAAAACCGGTCCACACAGGTCTTATTGGGACCTTGATACTGTAAATTCCATACAACTTGGGTTAAATGTACACTACCATTCAAAAGTGTGTGGTTGGTAAGAATTCTTTTATAAAATGTCTAATCAAGGCTGCATTTATTTGAACAAAAATACAATAAAAACAGTAATCTTTTGAAATACTATTACAATTTAAAACAACTGTCTTTTATTTTATTTTAATAAATAAAGCAGCCATTACTCCAGTCTTCAGTGTCACATGATCCTTCAGAAATCATTCTAATATGCTGATTTGCTGCTCAAGAAACATTTCTTACTTTTAGCAATGTTGAAAACAGCTGTGCTGCTTAATATTTTTATGGAAAACTGTGAATTTTTTCCCAGGATTCTTTGATTGATAAAAAGTTAAAAAGAACAGCATTTATTTGAAATTTTGTTACATTATGAATTTCTTTACTGTCACTTTTGATTAATTGAATGCGTCTTTGGTAAACTAAAGTATTAATTTCTTTAAAGGGGTCATATGATGCGATTTCAATTTTTCCTTTCTCTTTGGAGTGTTACAAGCTCTTGGTGCATAAAGAAGATCTGTAAAGTTGCAAAGACTAAAGTCTCAAATCCAAAGAGATATTCTTTATAAAAGTAAGTAGTCAACCATGCCTACCTAAAATGGCTCGTTCTAACACGCGAAACTACTTTGTTTGGTCTTCCAAAAAAGGACTAGAAATCAGTGGTTATGTTGTATTTACAACACTGTTCCAGAACA
>NW_015650363.1:1118886-1124534 GCF_001515625.1 Sinocyclocheilus rhinocerous
AGAGGAGAAACAATAATGTACAGTATGTGGAAAATAATGTGCTTTTTTAACCTTAAACCGCATAAACACATTTCATTACACCAAATACACAAAATAATGTTCTTTTTAGCAGCATCATATGACCCCTTTAAATTTTTTGAACAGTAGTGTATCTACTGGTGCAGAATTTTGAGAGAATGACTGTCATGCCTGTTTCACACATCCTCCATCTGCAGTGCAGTGCGTATGCAGTCCATGTGTGTTATGTATGCGGTGCAGAAGCAGCACGGACTCATTGTGCTTTTACACAGGACGCGTTTGCAGTCCACTACTGATCCGCGGCTGTTTAGGCCACAAACACAACATTTATCCATTATTTTGATTTAATAGCCTACTTTTCTTACGCTAAAAGTAAGCTATCACAAACATTTTTAATTAAAACTCACCACTGACAGAAACAGTCGACTCTCGTGCCTTTTCTTTTGCATTTAAATCTTTATTACAAGCAATTCCGCGGGTCTTAAAGAACTTTGTTTTCCTACCACCACAACTGCATCTATTATGTAGCCTTGTTTATCTAAAAATTTTAAAACTTTTCCTTGTTTTAAACCTAGCCAAAAAGCCACGTGTTGACTGCGAAACACAGTAGACTTTAATTATATCAATTTATTGTGAAATGACTACATTTCCGTGTCAAGCCCTGTTCATTTTTACCGCGAACAATGCGCTGTCACTTTAATTCAGCGCATGCAGCACAGCAAAAATAAAACTCGGTGCGTAAACGATCGCTGCACTGCTGCAGACGCGCCGCTCCTGGAACGCACTGACTGACTGCAACCACGTGCAGTGTGAACGCTCTAATCCGTTAACATGGGTGCGTAAAAAAACGTAATGCATACACACTGCAGGCGGAGTATGTGTGAAACAGGCGTCAGTATTCAATACTTAGTACTCCATCTTTCTGGCATGCTGTTGTGAAATGTGAATACCTAATTATATGACTATTTCCTCCCTTATATGTTTGCTTACCTGTCAATAGCCTGAAGATCATTGGCAGGATTCCATGTTGGATCAAACAGCACAACAACATTTGCTCCAACGAAGTTGAGACCAAGCCCACCCGCCCTACAGAAGAAACATGAGGATCAAAGTCATTATGAATCATGTTGTCATACCTTTATGGGAGATCTTGTAAATAATAGGCATAATGAAACATCATAACTTCTGAAGCCACACTCACAAAGTAGACACCAGACACAGGCTGACATCCCGAGAGCTGTTGAACTCTCTCACTATCTTAACTCGGTTCTTAGACTTGGTGTTTCCATCCAGTCTGTGGTACTCCAGACCCTCTGCCATACAATAGCTTTCTAGAACATCTAACAGCTGTTAAAGTATAAAGAAAGGTATGCTTTACCTGATTCACACTTATTAAATGTAGGACTGTCAATCAATTAAAATGAATTACACACACATATATACAGTGGGTATGGAAAGTATTCAGACCCCCTTAAATTTTTCACTCTTTGTTATATTGCAGCCATTTGCTAAAATCATTTAAGTTAATTTTTTTTCCTCATTAATGTACACACAGCACCCCATATTGACAGAAAAACACAGAATTGTTGACATTTTTGCAGATTTATTAAAAAAAAAAAACTGAAATATCACATGCTCAGTATTTAGAGTAGAAGCACCCTTTTGATCTAATACAGCCATGAGTCTTTTTAGGAAAGATGCAACAAGTTTTTCACAAAAATTAACTTAAATGATTTTAGCAAATGGCTGCAATATAACAAAGAGTGAAAAATTTAAGGGGGTCTGAATACTTTCCGTACCCACTGTATATATAAATCGTGATAGACTTTTTGTTTGTTTTTTTTAAACAACCTCACCTTGGTGGAAAGAGAGAAGAGTAGAACTTTTGTCTTTCTTCGCGATAAAGTGATTGAGTAGCTTTTGCAGAACCTGAAACAGGAAGACAAACAGGACATGTGTCACAAAATGATGACTGGAGCAAAGACAATCTTGCTTATCATAACATGGGAAAATACAAAGGGTTTCATTTAAATCGTAATGAGAAAACGAGAAATAACACGTCAGTCAGCGGCCACTGGGTAGAGATTAACAGAGCGGGCTGTGTCTTTTCTTTCTATTGCTGATGTTTCAGAAACCAGCACCCATTCTTGTGAGGATGCCAGTAACTCAGCATCTGCCAATAACAGCACCCTCAAGATGCTCCAGCTACAGGGACGGGGTAACCTTTGAAAGGAAGGCCTGAAGAAATGTTAAATACTGTCCTTGTTATTTCTCAAGGAAGTGTATCCACAGCCTGTAAGGGAAGACAGCTCAGGGCCAGTGCTAGCCACAAGAGGGTTTATTAATCTCCACATGGCCAGGGAAAAATCCGGAATGGACTGGAAATGAAGATATCTTGGCAAAGCAACTTTTCTATGCTGTTCATTTGAAGCTTGAGCACTCTTAATGGTAATAACTGTAACATGCAACTAATGAAAAGTATGTTTATCTGCATGTTACAGTTATTAGCATTATACACACAGGACTCAACAATGAGGATGAGATTTATTTTGATTTATTTATCAGGTACATCCTTTTATGTCTTGCAAAATTAATTAAAACAATGTATTCTGCTGATGTGTCACCAAGATAATGTGTTGAAAACTACAAACCAATTAGTAATGTTTTCCATCATGTGCAAATGTTTTCCAGCTTATTTGTGTTTATGAATTTATAGTTAAATTATAATTCTATAATTCCCAGCATATTTTCATTTTGTAAAGAAAACATTAAATTAAATTTAAATTTCATTTATATCATTATATAATTTCATTTATATCATTCATTATATATCATTCATTTTTCAAATTACATTCAATGACAATTAAATATATTCTAGAAAATATAGAAATGCAGTTAAAAAATCATCATTCCTTTAGTGGGGCAAAATCAGAACTAAAAAAAAAGCCCAGTACTCCATTCTATCATACAATTATCGTGTGATATAACTCTAAATCTGGTTCTTGATCATCAGGAAAAATGCCTCACCTTCATTTTTCCACTGTACATGGGATCAGACATTGCTTCAAAGGCTGCTTGTTTGCACCTCGCTGTGAAATCTGGAAATTTCCTGAAAACTTGCTCACAAATGGCTGTCACATATTTCTCCTGCGATTAGAAATAAAAATCACAAAAATACTTACAGAAAGATAATGATGATAATATGTACTTGACAAACAGAGCTATTCCAAAATAACTACATGATACATAATCAAACCTCAAATTGGTTTCAACAGACCAGTTGTACTGATTTTGTTGGATGAACCATTCAAAAGTTTTGGGGTCAGTACGTTTTTATTTTTTGAAAGAAATTACTTTTAAGGACAAGTTAAATGGTTTAAAAGAGATAGTAAAAAAAATTAAATACAGAGTTCTGGCATGAAACTCTAGATGGCGCAGTCCGTTAGGTCTAACTCAATCTGACATAATGACATCATTATCACATGGCACAGCTGATCGCAAGTCTCGGTACTTGCTCTGCCGCTGCAGCAACAGCAGCATAGCAGATCTATTCCGCCAAGACCAAATACATTACCATTGTCATGTACATTACCATGCCAATCCCTCCGAGAGTTGTCATGACAGAAATATATTTAAATAGAAACATCCCGCACTATTCCCACTGCACTCAATTACTAACCTGTTTTTGCTGGTTCCTTCTTTGGACTGCAGTAGTGCAACATGATTGACCACCTTTCTCAGGATAGCCAGATAACTAAAGTACAGGTGTCTAACCGGCACACCGTCTGCATTCAGTTTGTAGCAGCACTTATTCCGTAGACGGCCACTGCCACAGTGACACTTTCCTGAGCTCCGCAACAGCAGGATCACATCGTCTGTGTCCAGCACGGCACGGTACACTGTCCGCTGGAAGTCTGTGAGAGAGCAATAGACCACCTGGAGAAGGACAAGACCAGAAGGTGATCAGATCAGAGCATGTACTATCAGATATCATGTTAAATCAGTTGGTTTATTTGACTTGAACTACTCACTCGATCATCTTTCTTAGGTAGCTGGTCACTGATGAGGGCCTTTGTTCTCCTGAGGAACCAGCGTGAGAGTCTTTCGGCAAGGTCCTGAACTGCTTTACGGCCTTCTGTTAGAGCTCTTTTTGTCACGGTGTGCTTTTGCCCATGCTCGATGGGGTCCGAAAACCTGTTTTTAAAACCCGCCAGAGAACCCAAGCATCCTGGAATGGCCCTGTGACATGAAAGTGAATGATTGGAGAAATTACCATTATTATAACACTATAATGGCACAAAATGAAATAACTTATGTTTCAAAACCTAGTAAACTGCCTGTCACCATCCAAATCAAAATGGAACATAAGTACAAATCAATTATGGTTAAAAACAGTAATGCTTTCTGAGTGTCTCGCCAGTCCATAAAACACCACAACTCCTCCAGGTTGTTCTGAAGGATTGTTCCTGTCAGTCCAATCCTCACTTTACATCTCATCTCCTTCATGGCCTGAGTGATCTGGGACTTTTGGTTCTTCATTTTGTGAGCTTCATCAACGATAACCGCAGCCCAATCAATACTGCACAAAACCAAGTAAAACATTATATTGTGTAATGTGAAAAAGATGAGTCAACATTATTTGCTTTTCAATTGCAAAGAAAGGCAGAAAAATAAATTTGTTGCAAACTACACAGACCCATGAACTTTGTACTATGATGGTTAAATATGATTGAAAATAATAATTTTGGGCAGTAACCATTTTACAATATGCTTAAACATTGTATGTAATTTTTTTTTTTAAATTTTATTAATGCTTTTTTTTTTTTTTTTAGGAAGGATGCATTAAAGTGATCAAAAGTGATAGTAAAACATTGATATTTTTATTTTAAATAAATGCTGTTCTTTTGAACTTTCTATTCATCAAAGAATCCTGGAAAAAATTCAGTTTCCAGAAACATATTAAGCAGCATAACTGTTTTCAGTATTGATTATAAGAAAAGTTTCTTGAGCACAAAATCAGTATATTAGAATGATTTCTGAAGGATTATGTGACACTGAAGACTGGAGTAATGACTGCTGAAAACTCAGCTTTGATCTCAAAAGAATAAATTACATTTTCAAATATATTAAAGGGAAAATAGAAAACCATTTTTTAATCAATGAACCAAATTCCTATTTTTTCTGTATTACAGCTTTGGTGAACATAAGAGAACATTTAAAAAAAACACATTTTAAAAATTTTACAGACTTACAGACAGACAGAACAGTAGTATACAGAGAGAAAGACAGGGAGGGAGATAGAATGATTTAAGGATGAAATAATGGATGAAATATGGCACACGTTGCATAAACAATAAAAAAATAACACTCAGTAGCAAAAATAAACCTGTTGAACTGGTCCAAACAGAGTCTGACACGGTTTCTTATTATCAATAAATTATTATATCAATTAAATAACATAAATTAGCGGTTTGTGATATTGACAAAAAATTATATCTCGATAATATTCTGGGATTTTATCGATTACGATAATTAGATGATATTTTGCTGAGTGTGTTATTGTGCTGATATCTTAAGGACTACTGTGGACAGCTGACTGCTGAATTTTTTGATATTCTTCATATTCTGTG
>NW_015650363.1:1124707-1142011 GCF_001515625.1 Sinocyclocheilus rhinocerous
TGTTGCTCAGAGACGCAAAACAGCGCTGTGGCTGTGTTTGAAATGATTTTTGTTGGAGAACGAGCAAAAACAGGAAATATGGTGTCTAAAACGTAAGTCTCGTAATATTAACTACTTGTTTATTGAACTGTTGTATAAAATCAATATCACATTTGTAATCATGCTTACTTTGAGAAAAAAACGGCACTCTTCGTGTGATATTAACTATATGAAATTATATAAAGATATACATTTTCTGCCCCATATCTTAAATTATGTGATAATTCTTAATGCATTTTAATAGACTGATTCATGCAGTGAAAGAACACACTCTAAATGTGCACTAGTCTAACTTGCAAGACTTCATCACCTAATCTATGCGCGTGCACTCTGTAGGTGTGTTTTGTGTTTGCTTTTCGCGATATACTCATAATATCAAATCGCACATTGTTAAAACATCAATTACAATATTATTGTAAACCATTCATATCGCACACCCCTATGTTTAGATTTTTTTATAATGCATTGTCTTCTTATCGATCCACCAGTTCACATTTAAAGCTGTGCACCACCACAACTCTGAAATGGCCCCACGTGTCTAACTCATCTTTCCAGTTGTAGAGAACAGAGAGTGGAGCCACAATGAGGAAAACCTGAATAGAACAGAAACATAAAATTAATAAAGGGTTTTTAATTTTTAATCTTGACTAATGTTTGTAAACAGACGGGTATAACGTGACTGTGATTTCATTACATGTTCATTTGTTTTAATTTAAGTATTCTTTGCGCATTGCGATCACTTTAAATCGCTGTTCTAAGTTCATTTGCTACACAGTGGAAATCAGTTAAGTTAAGTCTTACCATCATTAATTCATTTCAGTCTCGCTGTAATTTCGCATGTATTTCTGGTGTCTGTAATGTAAATTATGAAGATATCTTATTGACTGTGAGATAAACAGGTAGTTTTCCCATTGCATGTCCACTGTCCAATGTATTTGATTTCATTTTCATCAACTTATCATCATGCGGCATAAAGCGTTAACAGAGAGGATCGCGTTTATTTACCTATCTGTGTGCTGAGAGCAGCAGTTTCCGTACAATAGCTAAACGTGAAATATATTAATTCAATACAATACAATACAATACAATAAAAAAATTAAATTAAATTAAATAAAAATAAAAAAAATAAAAAAATATCTGTATGTTGAGAGTAGCACTTTCCGTACAATGGCGAATGAAATACATGAATAAAATAAAAATAAAATAAAATAAACAAAGAGTTAATTGCAGTCAATTAAATATCAAATGAATAAACTAAGTAGCACACTTATAAAACAAATATATTTTAGCTCTTAATGTTTATACTGTTAATTTTTATCAATTGAAGGGGCAGCTTACATCAGCAAAAAGTTAACACCAATGTTAACATTGTTGTTTTTGTTAATTAAAAGTGGTGGGGGAAAAAATGAAATGAAAATAAAGCTGAAATAAAATGCAAACATTAGATGAAAAACGAAAATTAGAAATGTTGTCTAAAAACTACTAACTAAAAAAATTACAAAGGCACATAATAGAACTTACTAAAATTTTAACTAGAATTAAAATTTGAAACTGAAAATTAATAACAAAGCTCAAAATATTAATAAATACTATATTACAGTATATAAATAATTCCAAAATACAACCCCAATTCCAGAAAAGTTGGGATGTTTTGTATAATGCAATAAAATCAATAATCTGTGATTATTAATTTTCTTTAACTTTTATTTAATTGACAAAAGTACAAAGAAAAGATTTCCAAAGTTTACACATTTTGATTTTGATGGCTGCAACACACTCCAAAAAAGTTGGGACAGTGACTAAATAAAAGTGAAACGTTTATAGAATATCCAAATTAAACTGTTTCGAAACAGTTCACAGTAAGCAGGTGAATTGGTAATAAGTGAGTGGATCATGTTTGGGTATAAAAGGAGCATCTTAGTGTTTGCAAGCAAAGCTGGATCATGGCTCATCACTTTGTGCCAGCGACAGATGCAAAAGCAAATGTCTGTCATGGTATGGGGCTGCAGCAGAGCAAACGACATGGGTGACTGGCATATGTGCGAAGGTACCATTGACATAGAGGCATATATTGGGATTGTACAGAGACATATACTGCCATCAAGATGATGTCTTTCATGGGAAGTCCATGGTTATTAGATCAAGACAATGCCAGGTCTCATTCTGCATGTGCTACAACAGCGTGGTTTACATGGGTGACTGGCATATATGCGAAGGTACCATTGACATAGAGGCATATATTGGGATTGTACAGAGACATATACTGCCATCAAGATGATGTCTTTCATGGGAAGTCCATGGTTATTAGATCAAGACAATGCCAGGTCTCATTCTGCATTTCATAGACACAGAGTGAATGTGATGCCTGCAGTCCAGATCTGTCTCCTATTGAGCATGTATGACCAGTCATGAAAAGGAGAATCACAACAATGATCACAGACTGCTGAGCATCTGAATTCTTGTATAAAGCAAGATTGGACAAAATTTTTGCATGCAAAACATTAACAATTAGTATCCTCAGTTCCCAAACAATTAAACATTGTAATTAAAAGGAAAGTTGATGTGATGCAGTGTGAAACATGCTTCTGTCCCAACTTTTTAGGAGTGTGTTGCAGCCATCAAAATCAAAATGTGTTTATATTTACAAAATAAAATTAAGTTGGCCAGTGAAAACATTGGACATTTTTTTCTTTTGTACTTTAGTCAATTAAATAAAAAACTTTAAAATCAGCTATGCATGAGAAACTGAAGACTTTCTTGTTCTATCTGATGCAAAAAAGGCATTCTGCCTAAGCACCTGATCAATCATATGATGACAGCCAAGCTTCAAATCAAAATATTTGTAATTGCAGTTAAATAGGTCAGGTTGTGTCTGAACGGCATGACCTACATTGGTAGCTCCAAAATTAAGTTGGCCAGTGAAAACATTAGACATTTTTTTCTTTTGTACTTTAGTCAATTAAATAAAAAACTTTAAAATCAGCTATGCATGAGCTTTAGAAACTGAAGACTTTCTTGTTCTATCTGATGCAAAAAAGGCACATATTCTGCCTAAGCACCTGATCAATCATATGATGACAGCCAAGCTTCAAATCAAAATATTTTTAATTGCAGTTAAATAGGTCAGGTTGTGTCTGAACGGCATGACCTACATTGGTAGCTCGGCTTAGACTGGAAAAGTTCCACTTGTTTGTTTGACATCCTCCTAATGTATATCTGCTTCTCACTAGATTATGCGCCTCTTTCCTGGGGAGCCATCAAATGTGCTAATTATGGTCAACGAAAGCAGTTAATGGTTTTGCGCACAGGTGGTCCATATCTCTTTAACGCATTCATTCTGACTGACCTCACCATTACCACCCATCTTAAGCGGCTGTTTTTTCATTGGGGGCAAACAGACCCATGCGTTTCAGTAGACGAAAAAGTGTTGTGTGTGACCCAATGCTATGCCTTCTGCTATGTAAACCGTCTGTCATGACTGTTTGGGCTTCTTTATAAGAACATCTGCAGCAGCTGCCCTATAAATTCCCAGCGTTGAGAGAGGAGGAACAGAAAGTTCCATTTTTTGTCTTGCAGTGTACCATAGCAGAGCGGACAACACAGGCCATCCACGACTTCCTCCTCATCTTTAGCTGGGATAACAATAATGACAGGCTGTTTCCTTTTCATTTACATAGGCCCTCTTGGTTATTCCTACCACAAATATCATCAGTCATTCAGGTAAAACGTTTCCTGAGGTGTAATGTTCAAATGGAGACACATCAAGCTTTTCCTGAGCAATAAATGCCCATAGTTGACTTGCCTACAATAGGCCACAGTGTGTAATTTTGAGCTCCAGGCACATTATGTCGTTCCATACGGTAGCGTAAAGGGCATTTTTCATTAGCAGTGTGAGATCGCAGGCAGCAAAGGCCGCCGAATTTCCCCCTCACTGCAAATGCTGAATGGGAGATTTGTCTTCTTCTCCCTGCACTTAGGAAATGCTCCATATGTGTTTCACAGACTTTCTCCCATGAGTCACCCAAGCTTAGAAAACCAAAACCAATTACAGCTATGCCAAAAAAAGACAGCTTCAACTTCATACAAATTGATTATGGAAATAAAAAAAGGATTTTGTTGTTGTTATTGTTTTTATTCCTGCATTGGCTTGCAGTCACTGGAAGATATACTGTATGTGCTACACACTGGACCAAAGGTTTTTAACTAAAGGTTTGTTGATGGCACAAACCTCCAAATATGATGATCCCATTGTGATCTCTAAAAATAAAGACAGCTATATATTTAATGTATAAAATACAATTTCCACGCTGAAATATATAAAAAATATCATCTGAAGAAAAATCGTAAAACATAAAAATTATAGCTGTCAATGGAGTAACATTTCTCACCAGCATTTGGTTATGGTAAGAATGTAAAATGTGGTACATTGTATTTTTAAAGGTTAAAAGACTTGAAAATGAATGAATGAATGAATGAGGGCATTAGAGGGAATATTTTAAAATAAATACATACATACATAAATGAGAGGATATCGGGTAAAAATGTTAAATAAATACATACATTTATTAAAAATGGCACCCTTTTAGGCCCCTAATTGAAAACTCCTTGACTATTCACTGAATGTGACTTCTTCTAACCATCAACTACTACATCAACTGCTTACAGACCACAATCTGAATAGACAGCATTACTTTTTTATGAATTAAATGGAGGATGTGAGGGATAGACGTTCAATGTAATGTCTTTAGTCAGTTTTCCAATCTTTTTTGACACAAGGATTTTTTTTTTTAATAGACATATTTTTAGTGTTAACAACAGTACAATGTATTAATTGGACTGTACGTCTATACCTGCTAACCTTGTTTTCATTCACCCTGGAAAATCTACCCTGGAAATCCATCACAAACAACTGCTACTACTAGTATTTTCTCTAATATTCTATGATCAGAGTGACTGTGAGCTTACACTCTTAGTCTTATCCCACTCCTTATATTAGCAGAAGAGTTACAAAATTTCCTTTCTGTCGAGCTGGAAATTTCAGCTGTGTGTGAGGTCCGTCTCTTGCAGATTCCAGAAGATTTGCGTCATTTCCCCACATCTCTGTTTGTGTGGTCAACATCACAGACACACCACTGAATCTTTCAAACAGTCTGAACGAGGTGTCTGATAAAAACCGTAATATTTTTTTTCCCAGCACCTCATCCACAAGGCATAAGTTTTCTTTTCCATCCAGATTTGTCAGGATCTGTGACAGTCTAGGACAGCTTACTATTAAAACCATAAGGATGCACACAATTAAAACTTTCATGTCAACTACTAGCGTGTCTCAGAGAGACATAAGCGGCTGATTTGTGGTTGAATTCACCAGCGCCTCATGCTTGCAAAATAATTCTAGATTTCAGGAACGAGTACATAGAACTTTTGTGATTTTTTGGACCCGACTTTGGCAACATATGCCGCATTCTGTCAGCTATTTACTCTCACTGTTAATTTAAAATGTCACATGGCTCAGAATATTAATGCCTTATGGGTGGAAAGGGTTTCTCTTTTCTTTCGTTTTCCTTCCTCCTACCTGTTTTTTTCTCATTTGTATATAAATATAACTGACTACACGTCAACAGTAGTTACTTAGAAATTATTTTTGAATATACTTGCTATCAAATATGTTGCCCACATCCAAGACAGTGACAAATAGAGTGCTGCCATGCGTTTCAATGTAGTTGTACAATACTTGTACATTCTCCAAGCTTCTTGAACTAAATCCAGTCCCTTTATCCCGCTTTCTTTGTCTCTCTCACAGGCAATTCTACAAGCACAAGCACACACTGATCGTCTTGAAGTGGGGTCTATTATGGAAAGGCTCAGAAACTAGTTGCAGGAAGAGTGAAAATAACAGAATTACTTTATTTATTCATTTATCATCGTTCCCATCATCCTCTTGAGACATTGTGGCACAAACGATTTAGCTCAGTGAGCTACATCGCCAAATTCAAGGGTGACCTGAATTGGATGGGCTAGTCTCTTTTGTCCTGCACTGAGATGGAAAGACTGGACGAAAAAAAAAAACATATTTACAACCGAAGCGGCGCTCATTATGCCGGGACCCCATAGAGGGCCCTTTTGTTTGTTGACTTGAGCTACAATAAACACATCAAGCATCCAGTATAACTCTCCCTGTTCTTTATCCTCCATCATCAAAAGCCTCGATGGGCCTCTTACTGGTCTGAGACTGATTTGATAAGCAAACATAACGCAAGAACAGTGAAAAAACCTGCTGGTGTTGGCATTTTTGGAGTACTCCGATACAGTTGGTAGGAATGGCCTATTCATCCTTGACGTTCTCTCACCACCGTTGGGCACTGGCATGATGGCTTGGGTTTTGTGTGGCACCTCGGGCCAACGGTGATGCATTACTGAACGGAACAACAAAGGCTCTCTGAAATCCACCAACTCAGCAGAACTCAATGTCCACATCCCTGGCACGTATGGCCACTAGTTACACAAACCATTCTACTTCAGTGCAGGGGAATTAGTGTTTTAAAACAAAGGAAAGGACAGTTAAAATTGCTATACTAAGCTATACAGAATGTAAACAAAATACGGAATAATAACTTATTTTATTTTTCAGTCATTCTTGAGAAGTGGGACAAAACAGGGTGCAAAATTGAAAAAATAAAACCTTGTACTCAGACAAATTAAACTACATTTATGTATCTTATATGTACTAAGCTACTGAGCTATGCTTTGATACAACCTCCCAACTTTTCTCTTTTTTAACAAAATGTGCTTTTTTTAGCTTGGACTGTGTAATATAATTTCAGCTTTATCTTTAACAGCATTCAAGATGTTTTTAACATTTCAAAACACATTCTCGTGTTAGCAGACAGATTACACTTTCACATGTGACCAACAATTCCACAACAAATATAAAATATCATAATGAAATATTATCAAAATATTCAACTGACGGAGGTGACAGAACTGACGGAGGTGACGAAAACCTGAATTTGTAGTCATTTTAACTATCAAATACATTGAATCAGTCAATTACTGTATTAAAACAAACACAACAAACAGTGAGTATGTTATTGTTTATAAAGCTTTTATTCAAGAGTCACATTTAAGTATTTTGATATATCATTGGAACACAAAATCTTATGGTGGTGACATCTGACGGTGTTGACAAATTTAGCATTTCTTTCACAAAACCAATGGAGTTCATGTAGTAGCCATTTTATTTTTTTCTGTTGATGCTAGATGCTAATGGAACCTGCTTCAGGAGAATAAAATTATCTAAATATTTCAAATAATTTCCTCAGAAATTGGAAGATGGTGTTGACATATCATGGCTGTGACAAAGGAAATATTAACATTAGGATTTAAAATATTCTAAAACTATAAAACTTAGCAGAGCCTGTCTGACACTGATGTACTCTGCAGAGGTGAACTGTGGAAAGGGGGTCCTTTAGAGTGACCGCTGCCCCTGATATTCCCTGATTTTATTACATTTTATTGAATGTCTGACGATGTTGACAAAAAGTAGTTACCCTTGCTGGACCTGTTTTGTCCCATGTCTCAAGAATGATATTTTTATATATCATTGTTGTTGAGCAGAAACCTTGTATCTCCATCATAGACTGTATAAAAACATGGACGTCACGTAGTGTCCGTGACGTCACCCGTAGGTTTCTGAAGAGCGTTTTTGAAGCTCAAAGTGGGCGGAGCGGGCCGTCACCATCTTGGCAGCGCGTCACTCCCGGATAATCGAAAATGGGCAAAGAGGCGGGAGCTGGTTGCTGAAACCACGCCCACCTAGCTCGACGGTGGTGACAGCAGCGGCAATCCACCTGTCACTCAAGTGGCCACGCCCTTAATTATGCAGAACTTTAAGGCTTAATATAATTTAAACGGATGAGTTATAAAAAAAATTCACCCCCCTCACAGTTGTCATGAAGGGCAAAATTAGCTATATAGACCAAAACCACTTTTTGTACCAGGCTGTAAACATTAAAAAAATATTCTGCTGTAAAGTTGGGCATTTTAACATGGGGAGTCTATGGGACTGACTCTCTTTTGGAGCCTAGTCGGTTGGAGCTCTAGCGGCCAGTCGATGAATTGCAGTTTTAGTCACTTCCGTGTTGGTTTCACGAGAGAGACCGGAAGGTTGCCACTTGATCTCCATATTTCGGTATTTTAATTTAACCAATGCTATTGGTCACACTTTATGTCTGTCTGTGGGTTTCACGAAACTTTAACCAATGAAAAAGTATTAAAAAGAGCTTGTGACTAAAACTGTGGCAAAAACCTCATAACTCCACCTTGCTGTCCCCGCCTCCATCTTGATTTTGGTAAAATGTTAATAATACACATGCAAGTATCTGACCATATATAAGGCCACAATAACAACTTTGACAAAGTGGCATTCTCATTTCCTAAAAAGTTGCGCGTTTCACATCTGACAGTGACAATACGAATAATTATATATGATAATACTTTTTTTATGTTTTTAGTTGTGCCATCATTTCCACCACAACCAACAATATTGCCATAAATAAAGTTTTATCAAAGGTTAGTCTACTTATTTTACAATGAGTCATCCATCAGTATTGATGAAGATCATTGTAAATTCCATATTTTTATTGTGCATTATTTTGTAATCATGCTGTAATTTTGTAAAACAATGTAAAAAGAATGAAAAGGTTATTTAATTGTGTTTATTTAATGCTACGGATGCTTCGCAAGTAGTTGGTCATCAAGCTGTAAGTTTGTCGACTTACAGGTAAAGAATGAAAAAAAAGTTTTTTAATTCTATTTATGGTAGATATGGAATTAGCCTGCTCAAGACAAAGGAGTCAGCCATTTTATTCCAAAAATGTAATTTCCACCAAAGAATGAAACACAATACATAATTACTATTAGACTTGGGTCTTATAAATGACATTGTGGTGGAAATGTTCATGACAAACAGGGAGTTTAAAGGGGTCATATGATGTTGCTAAAAAGAACATTATGTTGTGTATTTGGTGTAATGAAATGTGTTTATGCGGTTTAAGGTTAAAAAAACACATTATTTTCCATATAATGTACATTATTGTTTCTCCTCTATGCCCCGCCTTTCTGAAACGTGTCGATTTTTACAAAGCTCATCGGTCAGAAAAAGCGAGGTGTGCTGTGATTGGCCAGCTATCCAGTGCGTTATGATTGGCCGAATACCTCAAGTTCTGGAACAGTGTTGTAAATACAACTTAACCACTGATTTCTAGTTGTGTCCTCTTTTGGAAGGCCAAACAAAGTAGTTTCGCTTTCACAACTAAACACAGCATCTCCACGACATGGCAGCGGCGGCAACAGCGAGAATAAAAATTAAGCCTTCTTTCTTGCAAATCTTCCCACATCGTGACGTAGATATGTGGGGGCGTGTTAGAATGAGCCGTTTTAGGAGGGTGTGGTTAACGCTTAACTTTTATAAAGAATATCTCTTTGCATTTGAGACTTTAGTCTTTGCAACTTTACAGATCTTCTTTATGCACCAAGAGCTTGTAACACTCCAAAGAGAAAGGAAAAATTGAAATCGCATCATATGACCCCTTTAACTTGTTAAGTTTAAAGTCCACAGGGACTTTAGTGTCCATACTTACAGAAGTGCTGTGACATTGTAGATTCTAAACATGTTCATGAGATGTTTTAAGAGGCTGCGAGTCGCTGGCATCAGACCATACACATAACCATCCTCAGTGACCTCTCAGAGCACATTCTCACACCATTGCCACATAAGGGATCTGTTTATAACTCACGGTGTGCTACTCTCTCTCCTCTCTCTCTCTGTTTTTCATCTTTGTGTGTGGCCCATCTACAAATAAATCATTTTCTTACACAGCCTATAATCAAAACATATGAGCACATAACAAATTATTTTTGTAATTTAAATAAACGTATGAGATAAAGTTTATATATATATGTGTGTGTGTGTGTAGTTTGTGTGTATGCATGTTGTCATGAATCCTTACAGTATTTGTGTTGTTTTAGAATCTTTTCATAAATTAAAACATCACTTTGAAAGATACATTTTATATTTAATATGCAGTAAATACACTAATGGTCAAAAATGTTGAATAATTAAGATTTGTTAATGTTTCGAAAGAAGTTAACCAATGTTGCATTTATTTGATTGCAAATACAGTAAGAACAGTAATTTGTAAAATATTACTACAATTTCTATTTTTATAAATTTTAAAAAGTAATTTATTCCTACAATGGCAAAACTACATTTTCAGCAGCCATTAATCCGGTCTTCAGTGTCACATGATCCTTAATGTGGACACTGAAGGATTCTTTGATGAATAGAAAGTCAATTAGAAATATTTTGTAACATTATTAATGTCTGTCACTTTTGAATTTAATGTACCCTTGCTGAATAAAAGTATTACCGTAATTTCTTTAAAAAAAAAAAAAAAAAAAACGTTTTTACCCCAAACTTACTGGTTTCCACAAAAATATGAAGCAGCAAGAACAGTTTTTAGAAAAATGAAAATAAGTAGCAACAAGGAACTATAAAGCTCCCAATGACCCAAAACTGCTCAGCAATATTCTGATTGATAGCCTACTAAAGATAAATTTGAGTGGTGGCACAGAATTTGTCCCTTTTTCTTATCCTGTTTGGCCACTAGGGGGAGTGCAAACAACAAGCAATCAACTGTATCTGCTTTGTGTTGTTCACACTGTCCTACAGTTCACCCCATCCAACAGAGTCGCCTTATTGTGACCCAACTGAAACAGTGAAACTTTAATACAGAGTCACACAGTGACTGGCATTATGGTTACACATTCATAAACGCCACTGAAGGCAGTGTCATTGACCTGCAGCTACATAAATACATGTGGGTGGTCATAAAGCAACACATATTATACTTTGTTACTGACTTTCAGAAGTTTATTTCATGTTTCAGGTCATGTTTAAGCACTGATACCAGATAGCAAGCTGAGCGCAGAGGCGTTCTGCCTATGAGCGGTAAACTAAATACTGCTTGGTGTGTGGTCTCGTACCTCCCAGGCTTGTTCCGGGGAGCGTGCACTCCTCCTGGGCTCCAAGAGGGGAAAAAACTCCAGCACAATAAAAGGAATGTTCGTCTTTACCAGAGAAACCACGTGTCTCTATTGTGTCAAATAAGGATGCAAACACAGACATGTCTATAGCTTTGAACATAAGAAATGATTTCAGAGAAATATTTGAGGTTTTATATTTGACAGCAGTTATTAAGAGTCTTTAACCCATTATACTCAACACATATGCACATTTAAAATGGTATAATAAACATTTTACTTGCTTTAAGCAGTATCACAAATGAAAAAAAAAAAAAATTTACTTACCCTCATTTAAAAAAATGTCTGGTTTTGTCTACACAGTAAATGTATTTTAGTGACAATTAGATTAGATTCGATTAGATTCAACTTTATTGTCATTACACATGTAAGGTACAAGGCAACGAAATGCAGTTAGCATCTAACCAGAAGTGCAATAAGCAGTAAGTACAGGATATACAGTGTCTCCAATATGTTACAAATGTACAATAAATATACAGATAAGGCAGTACTATGGACATAATTTACAGATTTTTAAATACTATCAGCATGATATACAGATAGGTGTACTATGAACATACTATACAGATGGATTATGTATAAGTGTATGTACACTATAAGCAGAAACTATGAACATATGAACATAATTTACAAATGAATATGTAAGCGATACATTAAGCTGTACAAAACACTAGTGCAATGGACATTTTAAAAAGTGCATAGAAAATTAGTGCCAGTGTTGAATGAACTGCCAGTGTTGTTCATTCTTAAAAAATGTGTTGATTTTCAGAAGATTTTTCGAAATATGTTTTTACAAGAAAATACTATTTCAGTCGTTCTACTTCAAAATATTTACAAGCAATTTTGGTGAAAATTGTTTCATCATTACCAATTGTTTTCAGTGCAGGGCTGGAACAAACATAAATGATGACAGAATTGCCATTTCTAGATGAATTATCCCTTTAATGAGCACATAAATATTAACATTTGTGTGTATTTGAACTGTAAACAACTGTAAACACTGTTAAATGGTGCTTTGGAACTTCTTGAATTTTGTCATGTCTTATAAACCTGACTCTAGAGACTAGATCCATGCTATAAAAAGGTTGCATTTTAACTGGATAAATGAAATACATACACATGCAAACACACGCTTGGGTCATGTCTGTGTTAATCAAGAGAGTCTGACTGTAATTCTGAGTTGTGTTGGTTTAAACTACCTGTCAGTAACAATCCTTGTAATATCAGGAAAGACCTGCTTGCCACAGACGTGAAATAAACACATAAGAAGACACACACTAACTGAGGGTGACTTTTGGTTGTGTAAAACTGACTGAGCTCAGACATATAACTATACCAGGGAGTACAATCTTACTTATTGCAGTGATAAAAATTGAAATCTACTCTAGAAATGGTCAGTTTTAAACCTGTCAAGGACATAATCCTTAAATTATATGAAACCAGTTACAAAGTAAATACAATTATATAAGTAACATATAAACTTGAACTAGCTTATCAAAAAGCTCAGAAGTCTTGAAAGACGTCTAAAACTTGTTGCCAGCACTCTTTTTGTGGGGCCCGATCAGGAATTTCATTGTGCTTATAGACTGAAAGAAGACAGGCATCTGCTTAACAAATACAAAAGTATGAAGTGTTTATTTTCCCAAGATTTTCCTCTCGGTCACTGCCACGTGCAAACACCCCTGCAGCACATGTGGCAATACGTCTTCCTGAATGCTGTGTTTAACAGTCAGGAATAATCACTTTCATAATACAAACAAGTTCTGGCACCGGCCTTCTCTGTGTAAGCTATCTGACCAAAAGACAAAAGGTAAGTCAGTGAAGCTTTCCAGGTGTTCCACTGAATCTGTGTCAGTCCTACCACACACTGGAGATAAACCCAGCCTAAAGCACATGAAAAGAAGTTCATTTATTCTGGGCTGTCTTAATGCTCATTATCATCAGTATTCTTGTATATGATTAGCACCTGGTGTTGATTTTAAAGATAGTTTGATAAGAAACATATCTTCATTTCTGTCCATTCCAGTGCTTTTTTCAACATTCATTATAGAAGATGTTCATCTGCAGTGCTTAATTTTAGATTTTCTCACATCTCACTCCCACCATGATAAGAAATGATTGCAGAGGTTAAGAATGAGCCACTCCTATTTGCTGGGAATCATGTGAATGACAATGCTGAGAATATGTAAGAGTTACTGATGAATGACATTCAAAGAAAGTGTGGCAGTCTGACTTAAAGGGACAGTACATACAAAAATAAATTATAAATCACCACTATATACTCTCATCCAAAAGCATGACTTTCTTTTTCCATGGAACACAAAATAAAATATTTTAAAGAATGTGCTATTACATAAAACAATAATAAATGGAGAATGAGGCTGTCAAAGTAGCTATAATCAGAACTGCCAACTCTCGCGCATTGTCTCACATTCTTATGCCACCCAATTTATGCCAAAAAAAGACAACGCAAAATAAATCACTGCAGATATGCTCATAGGATTTTTCGGCACGGAGCAGAGTGAGCATTTTCAATTTATTACAATGGGAACTGAGCTTCACGCTCATGCGGTGTATTTTGGGATTGACAACGGACCAAAGAAAGCTTTGAGGTTGGCTAAGTGCGTCAAAAAAGATTGAGCAATGTTAGGATGCTTTCACACTTGGCTCGATTGCCTGGTTCGAACCCGAATTCGATTGCTGCTCACATTATCCATTCCAAACTAACCGAACTCTGACGTCAAAGGAACCCAAGTGCGCACCAAAAGTGCTAATAGATTGGGGGAACTATGACATCAGAATCCGGAAGTGTAATTCGCCGCGGGTTCCTTCGAGATTTTCCTATGGGGTTTTACAATGGGGTTTTTCAATTTATGAGTAAAATAAAGCTTGTGGTAAACATAACTTGATGATACTTTTACGGTTTGTTTTTAAATGTAAACTGCACACATTTGCAGTTAGGGCTGCCCCCATAATAGTCGACTAACCTTTAGTTGACCAGAAGAGTCTTGGTCGACCAAAATTTTATTAGTCGCTTAGTCGCAGAAAAAAAAAATCCAGAGGAAGTGGTCACGCAGTCCGTGACGGACAGATCATTAACGGCTGGATTTTGTGGTAATACAGTAACGTTACATCCAAACACTCGCCTATCATTCATCAACCTCAAATATGGCTTATCATATGAAATATGTAAGTGGTAGCGACTTTACATGGCCGCTCAATCTAATGTTAACCTAGAAAAATGTGCACTATTCAAGTGTCTATGCGGAGTGTGAAAGCTAAACAGTAGCGCGCTCATAGCATGACAGATGGAGGCGCCGGTGCGGTCATTTGCTCTTAAAATACTCCGTCATTTTGGTCATACAGATAAGAGTAATACATCTTTCGAATCTGTAAAGCCTCTACGTTTATTTGTGTGCACTCACTTTAACAACAAAACATTGCTTTTTTGTAAAATGATGAAAGCAAACAGGATGCGCTTTCTGCCGTCTCGGCCTCTGTGAACTTGAGCGCGAAACTCCATGTAGGCTATACTTGCCTTACAGACATGAAAAATATATCTATAGAGAGTGAAATGTCTACTTTCAAATGAAACAATTCAAATCTGAAAAAAACAAACAAATATTCTCCTATTATGTAAACCGTATGAAACTTGCATGCAGGCGCATCCACTACTGTGGAGATGACAAGTCAGTGTCGCGGAATTCATTTTTTAAGCTGAAATCACAGAAAACACTAGTTTATCAATAGATTATTCAAATGTTAATGCAGCTTAATCTTACTGTTTTTCCCTGACACATTCATCATCATTACTTCTGCCAGTGTGCTGTGGCAAGCTTTATGCGTGCGCTTGAGCGCTTATTAGGCTATGTAGGCAATTAAAGGCTCATTTGCATGATTTTTAAATGGTTTAGTAATAAACGTGCGATTAGTCAACTAATGCTTGAAATGAACGACTACTAGTCGACCAGGAAAATCTTTAGTCGAGGACAGCCTTACTCGCAGCCCAAACTTTCTTATCTAGTTACTTATTAAAAACATACGTTTTCAAAAATGAACATAACTGCTTCAAAATTTGTGTTTTGGGTATGGATGCGTGTAATTTACATTGTAGAACAAAAGGTAAAAAAGTATCGTCAAGTTATGTTTACCACAGGCTTTATTTTACTCATTAACCCTTAAAGACCTAGAACATTTTTGGGGCACCTTGACACGCCCGCAATTTTTTTTGTTTTTTAAGACCTATTCTAGCAGTCAGTATCAAGTGTCATATATCATTATAAACAGGAGAACTTGAAGTTTCAGTCTAGCTAATATAAAGTCCCAATTTTCCTTTTGTTTTCTCTAAGAATGAATGAATTTCCAGAATTTTAAGAAAAACGCAAGCAACAATTGTTTTTTTTTTTTACTGTGTACTCAGACAGAAACTTTGGATTTTTTTCTTTAGAAAGTTGTATTGAAAAACCCCATAGGAAAATCTCGAAGGAACCCGCGGTTGTGGCTAGAAGGGATACAGCAAAAATAACTGGGCAGTGTTCGAATTGAGGAAATATACTTGGGGGAGTCCCCTGGTTTTTCAATAAAATTTTAATACTTAAAATGAAGTTTTGATTGCTGTATTAAATTTAGACCTGCTTATGTTACATCATATTTTACTCATCAATAAGTAACAAAGTGCAGATGTACTTACAATGTAAGTTAGAGATTCATTTATCATACAGTGTATGAACAGCTTCATTGATTATAAGAGGAGTTATGAGTGCTTAAACACTAGCTAGACTGAATGCTCATTTAGAGTGTTCTTTCACTGCATGATTCAGTCTAATAAAAATGCCATACCTTTTGGTTTTTATATTCATAAAGCAGTAAAATTAAGCTTAGAAATGTATTCGTCCCACACACGAATTTCCGCCTAACCATTGCCAATAATTTTTACGAAGAATGTGTATTTTATATATCTTTCACAAAAAAGTCAAGTCATATATCACAAGAAAGCTCTCATTCTCGGGAATTTGACGATGTACATTATTTCATTGTGTGACAATCACAGATCGAATGATCTTCAATAGAATCGCGATGTAAAATGTTGTCACCTCTAAGCGAATTTACATTTATACTCGTAGCACTGCTTCAGTCAGCCGCAAACAGCCACAAATATCTATATACTCTATAATATCTTTTAGATTAGGATCTCTTCTTTCAAACAAGACCATTTTCACGTTTCTGCGTGCTTCCATCGGTGAGATATACAGCGTGTTGTCCAGGTTCAGAAATAGACGCTCGTCTGCAAACAGGCTCTCTTCATATCCAAAGCGCGCACAGCCAGCGCGTCTGATGTTCTAGAGATCTGTGGTCGCTTGTGGGCTGCTTTCCTCCATTGTATGTGTGTAGGGTAAACATTTGAATTTGAGTATGTCAAATTTAGGCGAAAATACCAAAAAACGCCCTGAGTGTAAGTGGTTTTAAGAGACTTACATTTTAGACACCATATGGCCTGTTTTTGCTCTATTTCGCCAACAAAAATGCTTCCAAACAAAGCCACAGGCACTGTTTTGTGTCTCTGAAAAACATGACAGTGTTTCCGTTCCTAAATGAATCAACCATTCAATCGCAATTACTCACTTATTAACAGTGACTTGCTGCCACCTACTGGCGGTTTTAATTTGACATTTTAAAGTACCTTTTTATATATATTTTTAATCATTTTAAATATTAGTATTCAACGTTTTAAGATTAAAATATCAAAACATTATTTATGCATTTGTAACTGCAGGTTAAAGGTCCCATGTTGTAAAAACTGAAATTTCCTGGCTTTTTTCATGATAACTGAGGTCTAAGGGCTATGTAACTACCATATAAGTTTCAAAACAGTCAATCCACAGTCAAAAGCACACAGCCTGCATAAAGTAGCTGTGATCTTTCAGGAACCGTTGTGACTTCCGTAAAAAGGTGACGTCAGAACTACTCAGTCACCGCCTTCAGTCACCACCCCAAGCACTGCCCACAGTCCCACTCTCCTTTTGCCAAACCCCCAGACAACATCGCGTCCATGCCATTGCTGAGCAACAACAACACGGAAACATGTGAGAAAACGCTGTTCAGTCCGGATGTCAGGAAACTACATCATTGCACAGTAGGGCTGTGACGGTCGCTGTGACAACCGCG
>NW_015650363.1:1142053-1162776 GCF_001515625.1 Sinocyclocheilus rhinocerous
AGTATGGTAGGAGCGTAACATTTCCGTCACACGCTCGAGGTATTCGGCCAATCACAAGCACTGGATAGCTGGCCAATCAGAGCACATCTCGCTTTTCTTTTTTTTTTTTTTTGCATATGAACATATATAACAACAAGAGAATTACAACGTTGCATATAAATGCCATCAGTACACATTATTACAAGTAAAATAAAAAAAAAGCCAGAGAAATAAAGAAAAAGAAAAAAGAAAAAAAAAAACAATAATGAAGACGGTACAGTTTACTTGTCTATTTCAAATTTGCAGAAAATATTAGAAGTCCTGAGAGCTTTTTTTTGTTTTACATTTATATACCATATTGCAATATTGTTTAAATTTGTTGATAAAATGAAAAAAATTTGCTTACCACCCGACCACTTAATTTTATGTATATGAAACTTCCCCATTACAACCAGTAATTAAATAATATATGCTTTATCCTTTTCTATCCCATAATCATTATATCAGACCCGCCCAGTTTAACAGCTGTATTAAATTTTCTTGTAATTAAATTCTGGACATCAAGCCAAAATATCTTTGTAACGTCAAGCGTTGTCTATTGCCACCGGCGGTAGTGCACGTGACGTCACACACTCTATAACAAGCATAATACAAAGTTTTGTATACAAGTGTAATAATAGTAACAGTTGCGGATTGTTTTATTTATGCCGAGTTCACACTGCACGATTTTAGCACGATTTTTCACTCGCCGACAGGTTTTGCGAAATCGCCGACAAATGCCCGAAATCGGAGGCAAATCGGTGCTCGTTCACGCGAGTGACAATCACGCAGTGTGAATTATCAAAGACGCGATCTGAGGGAATCACCGACACCCGTGGAATATTTGGCATGCTAAATATCTGGAGCTGTCTGCGATTCACAATCACGCTGTGTGAAATTAGTTCTGACTGAAAAACACATCAGCGATGACCTACAGCCAATGAGAGACCAAAATACAGGGCAGCGGGAAGTTCGGGGAGGAGTTATATTAAAGTAGTTTGCGGACCAGTGTTGCCAAATCCGCGATTGCCGCCGGTTGTTTTTTATGTCAGCAGGTTGAAGCGACCCCAATAACGTGATATTTAGGCCCTGGAATGTGAATTGTACCAGGAGAACCCCACCAAAAAAATTTGTATTTTACCCCCCGAACGCGATTTTTACTGGGGGACCCCCTCGAAAGCAATTGGGCTATTTTCAGGCTAGTTTTGAGTAGTAATTGGGTGGGTTTTGTAGCGAAAACCTGGCAACCCTGCACCAGACAGAGCTGTCGGCGATTCTTCCTATTGTGAAGTCATGCAGTGTGTAACCTCCTGTCGTCGTTCCATCGTGCAGTGTGAACACAGCAACAGCTGAATGCTACCCCAGATAGTCGTTCAGTGTGAAACCAACAATGATGCGACGTCTTTGAAAATCGTGCAGTGTGAACTCGGCATAAGACTATCATGTGATGACTTAAAAACTGTATGGATGACTTTTATGATACGTTTACAGTTTCATGTCCTTTTTGAAGCTTGAAATCTTCCTCTATTCAAAAAGAAAGTCATACAAGATTGGAATAAGAGTGCGAGTAAATGGTAATGAGAAAGGTGTTTTGCAATGTAATGAAACTAAATGCAATTTAGTTTTTTTTGTCAAATAGTATACTGTAAACTACTTTTTACTGTAAGTTATAGTGCATGAATGTGCATGAGAATAGACCTAAAAGATCTCCCAGGGCACAAGATCATTCATCTGCCCTACTTGTTATGGCAGTGTTATTTGACATTCTGCAAATTACTTTTTGCAGACATATTATACAAACCTTGCTGTTATGTGAGTACAGTTAATTGTAACAAAAGTAGGAAAGAGGAAGGCAGTAGATTTTTAGTCACACCAAACATACGTTCAACATTCAGAATTTACCCCATGTCTTTCCGCATTCATATTTCAGTCTGAAAATGAATAGGCTTTGGCTAAAAGGACACAAAGCATACACATACTGTGTGATATGCAATAGCATGGTCTTATTGTAAGAAACCTCCATCAAAATATCACCTTGCAGGTTTCTGGTCCCTGCAGACTTGCATCTGGATGTCAACATCTGCACCACCTCTTCCCTCCTCTCACCCAATCACTTGATCAGTAAGTGATGTGTTTTTCCCAAATTATTTCATAAGTGCTAACAGGCTCTCAGAGTCACCAGCGATTGTGTGCTGATGAAAGCAGGCTGTAAATCTACAAGGCAGGCACTGACTGGACCTCAAAACAGCTTTTGTGTATAAACACCACACATTTGAAAAGCCAGTGGGAGAGGTTTGCATTGTAGGCTACTTGACATTTTATAAAACGGTGTGATGAAGGGATAGGAATAGAGTTCGAAGCAATGACATCTAAATAATGACTGGAGTGTGGTATTTTGCTCATGCTTTGTCCCAGAATGTATAATCCAAGCATGGCCTGTGGTAAATGACTACAGATGTCTCTCTGTCATATGTCAAAAGTAATAGTAAACATGATGAATAATAAGTCAGAGCCTGAAAACATCAGATTTGATTTAACATGAGGACATATTCTCATATAGTCATAAATGCCAATGATGCGCACAGCTCTCTTTCAATTTGCAAGTCTTAAATTTTTGGTGCTGGCGTGCATATTAAGTACATTAACCATAAATGATGTCACATCGGTGACAGATTGCATAGCTGATGTGTAAAACATATATGTAATATTGGCAGCGTCCGGACAGTGAGATTTAGTTTAGAATAATACAATTAGTTAGGAAAAAAGATCCGTCAAGAGACTGCAATACAAACCTGTCCGCACAGAGTCTACACTCATCATTTCTCAATAAATAAAGGTTTCTTTATAAAGACAGTACACCTCTGAGAACCTCAATCAGCTGCCGAGCTTTGTATATGTAAAACTTTTTTTGCCTAAATAATCATGATGCAGCCAATGAATTCACATATATTACAGCCAGCTGTGTTTACTTTATATTTGCCAATCTGAAAATGCTTCAAGGAACAGAGGGTCTTTTAGGGCTCAGAGCCACAGAGTTGCGCACAAGCTGTAGGTACTTGCGGAGAGTCACGTCATCATATAATTCACTCCAAAATGACTCTGTTTTTGGAGAGTATTTAGTTTTTTGCAGCAAAACGCCTCAAGTATTTTACTCTGAACTGACCAATTATAATAAGCTTAAAGGGATAGTTTACCAAAAAATGAAAATTTGCTGAAATTGTACTCAACTTTAGGCCATCAAAGATGTAGTTTGTTTCTTCATTGGAATGGATTTGGAGAAATTAAACATTACATCACTTGCTCACCATTGGATCCTCTGCAGTGAATGGGTGCCGTCAGAATGAGAGTCCAAAAAAAGCACAACTCCACTCCTTATAGAGAGAGATGTTTGTTTGTAACAACCAAAATTCATTACTAAGACATTTTTAACTTCTGTCTGAAATGTGAGTCCTCTATCCATTATATTGCTTTCTCCAGTGAAAAAGTCATCTCGTCTGAATCAGGAGAAAAATATGCACAGATCAAGCACCATTTACAAGCAAACACAGTCCAAAACCGTTCTAAACAAATGTGTTAGTGGATTTTGACCCGAGAGGACAACAAGGGATATTTTTTTACTGGAATAAGCATTATTATGGATTATGGACTGGATATTTTTGCCAGAAGTGACTGTTTAAAGTTTAGTGATGGATTTGTTTCTTCCAAACACAGCTTTTCACTTCACAAGACATTGATTGATGGACCGGAGTAGTTTGAATTACTTGTGAATTATTGTGATGTTTTTATCAGCTGTTTGGACTCTTTTTCTGACGACACCCATTCTCTTGCTATGAATCCATTGGTGAGCAAGTGATGTAATGGCAAATTTCTTCAAATCTCATCTACTTCTTGGATGGCCAGAGGGTGAGTATATTTTCTGGAAATTTATTATATTTGGGTGAACTATTCTTTTAATACAGTCTTTGTAAGATTATACAACCGTCAGGTGCTCTTTTGGAAGATTTTACCATCCATTATTATGCAAATAAATTTGAATAGTGAAGCAAATCATGTTTATATGCTCTGTCCTTATGGACAGTATTTCCGATGAGAGTCTGTAGAGCGGGACAAACTTCACACAGCTGTGAAGTGAGATTTTCAAGGACCTCTCATGAGGTATAGAAATATATTGTGTAATTACTTAATACATGTGTGATCTTTTGTGTGCCGGGTCGCTGGGGTGCTACTCACATCATGCTAATGAGAATGGAACGATTTATTTTTTTTGTGGAGTCTCGGAAAAATCCAATCTCATGTTCACAGGAGTGTTATGTTTCTGTGATCTGCTGAGGACAGACGGTGGTGGAACAGAAAGGGTCTATGGTAGATTTCTATGGTGATTAAATAAAAACAAAACACAAAATCAGTGCATACTTCGGAATTTTTTAAAATATGGGAAGGGTCAAAACTTAAGCCTGAAAATTATGATTACTAAGACAGTAGGCTAAACATAGATCAGGATCTAGGCATTGGAGACCCAGCCGCTCTGAAGGGATTTACAGAAAAACTACAAACAAAAAGAATGTCAGGACACTAATTTAAAATTTTCTTTCTTTCTTTCTTTTTCTTTCTTTCTTTCTTTTTTCTTTCTTTCATTCTTTCTTTCTTTCACTGAATGGCTAGGATATTTTTTTGTCACTTTCAGTATCACATTTGCCTTGATCAAAGGTTAATTTTTGGAACACGTTAGGGAAAATTTAAATCTTGTGTTTCACAAATAAAAGATATATGACATTTTAATTCATGTTTACCCCCAAAAGAATTCTGAGAAAATTGTTCGAAAAATTACCTAAACATTTGTTGTTATTACATTTAAATCACAAAAAAAAAAAAAAACACACAATACAAAACAAAACATTTCCACCACTGAAAACATCTAGCCTTTGTGCAAAGGTAAATAGGCAGTTTTTCTGAAGTGCTCTCCTTTCTCTAGTGTCACACTGATTATACAAGAGCCACACAATCGCAGAGGAAACTGGAAAGTGTAAACACTGGCAGAGAAGTGCTCAGAGCTGTCAAACACATCTGTGTGATTGAGCACAACCTTGTGCTATAGAGTAAACATGGGAAAAGTCATGGGTACATCGCTGTAGTGGGAACCATGGCAAACTACAGGACTGTTGGGAGAGATTGAGTGAAACATAGCGCTCAGGACAGATCATATAGCTCAGAAAATCCAGCAGAGGAAGTTAATGACTAATGGTCCAGTTTTTTTTTCTTTCTGGAGGAAAATAATATGGCTGTAATAATTTCCTGATGGTGGGGTGGGATAGGAAATGGATTCTTCATATCTCATTTTCATACTAATGTCAAGGCTTTCCTCCCATAGTCTCCTGATGACATCACCACTCCAATCATCGTTCAGTATTTATATAGCGCTATATAGCTGCTTATATTTGTATTATTTTGTGTTGAATAATGTGCTTTGTGTTTATAAGAGATTCAGTTATGCAAAGGAAAACTAATCATGATGTATTGCAGAGCAGCATTGCGGCTTGGTACGAGACAGATTTTTCATTCTCGGTAGTCATAAACTTTTTTTGGGATGTGTGATATACATAGTATAAAGCCTGTGTCATGTTTACACAATACACTTGATGAAAAAGGGGCAGCAAGACAAGGAATTCCCATGTTTTGGCACAGACTTGTTCAAAACTGTAACCCACCTGTGCACTGTAAAAGACAACTCTCATTAATTGCATTTTTCCTTTGCCCTGTAGCCAGGAGCTAGTGCTCTCAGTATGGCCAATATCCAAACTGTCCAGCTGGGACTGGGAAAGGGAAGGCAATACAAGTAAAGTACACAATTGCTTACAGTTCTTGTCTATAATTTGGCACAGGATGTGAATATGTAACTGATTGTAATCATGTTTCATGTATTTTGCATTCTTGTAGCTCAGACAGTAGAGCATCACCAAGGTCGTGGGTTTGATTGCCAGGGAATGCATGAACTGATCAAATAGGGTATATCTTCAATGCAGTGTTGATTGCTTTGAATAACAGAGTCTGACAAATGTAAAATGTATGTTGAATGTATGTTTGCTGTATGAAAACAAGTATGTATTATTACACATAAACACATCTATATAAAAACTGTAGGTTTAAAATTGATATTAACCATCCACAAATTATGTAATCTAGGTGGCGCTGTATTCATGTTTATGAAAGCAAAATTCTAAAACTGGCTCCACTGCTTAAAACTAATCAGAACTAACTTGTGTTCAGGAAATTAACAACTTAAATTAGATATACAATTGCTTTGCTAAGTATGGCCACAACTTCTTGCAAAATCAAATAATTATTTTCTGAATACGTTTTGGGGGAAAAAAGAAAGCAAGAAAGAAAGCATAAAAAGCTAAATAGCCAAATGAAACTATAAGAAAACAAGAAAGAAAAACAATAGAAATATTCACAAAAAATTTAAGAAAGAAAAAAGGAAGATGGAAAGACAATATGAAACAGAAAGAAAGAAAGAAAGAAAGAAAAAGAAAGAAAAAATAACAAAAAAGCAAAGAAACAAGAAGAGAAAGCAAATAAATAAATAATAAGAAAGAAAAAAGGCACACGCGTTCTGTTGCTTCTTCACCAGAAAGCCAGAAAACCAGCTTTTCTGCTCTTGGAGTTTTCTTCACGCGCTCGGACTCTGCAGAAAGTGGGCTTTGCTTCTTTAAGACTCTCCAGAAGTTTGAGATGCATACACGAGGGCTCGCGGCTTGGGTGGTCTCTCTACTTTGGTGAGCTGTTGCTAAGCAGCTAATAATAGTCGTGTTTGCTGAGTAATTTTTGCCCTTCTGGAACCAATCAGAGCCCAGGAACCCCGGCCATCTGACAGCCCCGGAGGCAGGATTTCGAGTGGTTTTGCCACGCCCCTCCTCTGTCTCCGAATGGAGAGTGATCTTTTTTCACATCTATTGAATCGCTCAGAGATCGCCTAGTCGCGCGGCCTGAGGAGGGACCACATAGATCACAGAATGCTTCAGCCACCGAGAGATCGACGTTTCCACAGCATCCACTTCGCCTTCTGATATCGCGGACTTTCCAGCGGACGGCGTGAAAGTGGGGAATTGTTGGAGACCTCCAGATTCGCGAAATGTTGGAATGGAAGGCGCAGACTCTGACTCGCCGTCTCAAACAGGAGTATGAAGTGCTTCGCGGATCTGGGATCAACGAGAGACAAACTTGGTTTTCTTCGGATATCACTAAACGCTCGCGGGGAAATACACTAGCGCGGAATTTGCAACATGGCCTCGGCTGTTAATTTGTCCTCCGAGCAGGAAAACAGAGACCCCGATCGGCCGAGGTTAACGCGGAGAAATAGGGGCAACTATCGGACCGCCGCGGCGGATTTGGAGTATTTGCAGCGGCCGAGCTATTGCGATGCCGCCTTTGCATTGGAGCAGATATCAGAGGTGCTTTTATGTTTGCCCAGTTTGCATTTGGACTTTGTTGGGAATGCTCTGACAAAGTGCTCAACTTTAGTGAAGTCGCTAGGTAACGGGATAGCCACGGCACCGATGGGGGTGTCTATGCGGGAAGCAACCTGTAGCCGCTCGAGGGATTCGCTGCATTTGTTCTCCGTTGTGTCCATCTGTCGCGATTCAGTAATCGTAAACATAACTGTCAGACGAGAAGCTGAGCTCTGAACGTGAAGCGAAGGGTCTAAAGTTTTGTTAGTGATGTTGGGTCTAAAGTTTTGTTAGTGATGTTGGCCCTAACCGACTGATTGAAGCCCTCTCAGATAGGATCTACACGGGGAGTAGTTTTCGCCCCGCACTGCTCGGGCACGATCCATGTGGCTGCCCTCTTCAGTTCACAAATATTGTCGTAACTCCCTCGCATCACAACGCGTCCCTTCAGCTATGCGACCCACGTGCATCTCCGATATTGCATGACTTTGGACATTGTAACCTGTTTCCCTGATACAGTGTCCAAAGGATGCAACCGGTCACACTGCAGCAAGACTCGGATTAACTTTGAGTTATTCGTGGAACTAGAACTCATTTGAATTGTACTATTCAAAAGCCGAGAGAATGGTACAAGTAGTATGGCAAGCGGTTTTAACATTTATTCACTGGAATTAAGTGGTATTTATTTTTGTTACTAGTAATTGCTTTACTAAGAATAATTCTTTTTCAGTTTCATTAGTAATAACTATTTGTTAGTTAATAGTCCTCATTGTTTTGCTACTAGTCACAATCCCAATAGTGACAAATAACTATTCGAATGTTATTGGTGGCATTTGCCATTGAATTCTTTGAGAATCTGTGGTTCAGATACGACAATTAATTTTTATCTAGTACATGTGCCAGCTTTTCTATCACGTATTTATAAGACCTGAATCTATGTAATTCTTGTAACATTATAAGACTAGTTATGGCTTTTTTTTTTACTAGTCATGTTATTACTAGTCATAACGTCTACATTGTATTTAATTTAAAATCTTACTGGTAAGATTAGGAATCATTCTAGTATCAACTTGAATACACACGTGTGTCTAATGAATAGGTATTAGCGTTTGTTTAATTAGTACTAGAAAAACTGGAATAGATATTTGTAACTAAAGAATAAGTACTTGCTCCTATTGAATAGTTACAAGTAATACTGGAATAGATACTTGTCTGTAGTTAGAGAATTCAAATTTGCCACTGGACACAACAGAATAGTTAGCCTACTTGTCACTATTGGGATAGCGACTAGTTGCAAAGGACTAAGTCTCAGTTCTACTAGTATCTAAAAAAACAGTTATTACTAGTGGCAATTAAAAAGATACTAGTCATGATTGGATAACATATTAGTAATTAAAATTAAGAACTTATAAAAAGAAACATTTCTGAGGAATAAATGTTAAAATGGCTTGCCACAGAAATAGTGCTTGAAAGTGTCGAGAGGCTACTTTTAAGACGTTATGGGTGATATTGTATACAACTCTAGTTGTTTGATACATTTAAAGCAATTACTTTCAAAGGAAGAAAGTAGTTTATTCCTGATAATACAGTTATTTAAGCCCCCTAAGTGCCATTTTAGCTTGTTTTCTGCAGTTCAGTCGAAAGTCGACTATGCAATGATGGAATTTAGTTTAATCTTTTTAACAAGGTGGTGAGAGTTTAATATTTGCTCTCTCTTGTCTTGTAGGGGAAGGCGACTGGGAGGAAAGCGCCGCTGTGGTTGAGAGCAAAGTTTCAAAGACTTTTGTTTAAACTTGGCTGTTACATACAAAAGAACTGCGGAAAGTTTTTAGTTGTGGGCCTTTTAATATTCGGAGCTTTTGCTGTTGGCTTGAGGGCAGCTAATCTGGAGACAGACGTGGAGAAACTCTGGGTAGAAGGTAAGAAGCTATTTTCCTTGTACTTTAAGCCTTTCTAATTCTTTTCCCCCGCAAGTGTAATTTAAAGGCAGACCTGACGCGGTGGGTGGGGAGGGGGTCTGTCATGTAAGCTGAAGGAATTGTTTATTGTATAGAAATCTGGCAGAAATCCAGATTAAACGTGAAAAGAATGTTTCTCGCTTCGAATTTGCCTCGCGCGCAAGAATGCCATCTGTTTATGGAATATTATAGCGCGCGTGTCCGCCGATTGCTTCTAAATTCCATACATCAGTGGATATATGATTGTTTTTAACACGGATAGCCGCCATTTTGTGTGTGTGCGAGTAAGTGTGTGTGTGTGTGCCTCCAGCAGTTGAATCTGATCCGCGCTGCTCACAGAGCCTGTGTGTGGTCCTGTTTTGGACAGCGTTCAACTTTCCAAAAAGATTTGTCTCAGAGTTTCTTCAGGAACCGAGCGAACTGCAGGCAGAAACGTGCACCCAGACCCGACACAGACTACAGCGCATAGGCAGTGTGATGAAAGTGTGAAATAAAGTTGTTTTATTTTATGAATAAGTCAATTGTGAGATGTTGGGGGCCATAGTGTGGGTGGTGATTTTTAGAAGGAGGGAGGGGAAAAAAGGCCGTTCTTCTTTGATCTACATTCCTGAAGTTTAAAGAACCTTTGGTAAGACTATGGATAATATGAGGGCTTTCCTTTTAGTTGATTTTACAGTCATTATTTTTATATGAAGTTATTTTAATTGGATGAGTTGGCTTTCAGGGTGTTTTGGACTGTAAATTATGTTCATCCATTACTGATAATGAAGTCAGTGGTGTGTGGTAGATTTATGAAATGGAGTCAGTCGCCTCTCTGCATTTAGTTTTTTTAGTCCTATATACAAGGGTGTAACTTTGGTTTGAGAAGTGGGGGGGACACAAAATGGTGGTAAATGTTTTCGATTTGAATCCCATTTCCTGCATGTACATACATTTAGGGACTATGGTGATACAAAATCCAGGAAATAATTAAGTTGATTAAAAAAAATATAACAAACGAATTTGAAAGTGGGGGGGACACAAACGTGATTTTGAAAAGTGGGGGGGGACATGTTCCCCCTGTCCCCAGTGGAAATTACGCCCCTGCCTATATAAATTCATGTTATATTTCTACATGATGTACCTTTAAACCAAAAACTGTGTAAACATGAAACACTGTTTACCTTACACTATAAACAGGCAACTAGCACTGTAATATTTGTGTATTTATATAAACATACTTTACCTTTTTTTTTTTTTAGCTCTTATTTAGCTGTAGATCACTGTTTCAAGTCGAAAATAGTGATGTTTGAGTGGGTGAGCCGTTTTATTCCATAACTGGTTTATAAATTCACACCATTTTGACCTATTCTGTCCTATTTGCTAACCTTTTTCGAGCATGATAAATGGCCATTGTAATGATGATGTCATTATAATTGACAGATTGTCAACAATAATTGAACATATCATTAAAAGTATTGTTTTAGTTAGCACCCATTAAACAATATTACCTTAGAAAAATGAGTGATTTTTACGCTAAACAATCACTTAAATGTCTTTTATATTGTTCTTATACTGTTAAATAAATAAATAATTTTCTCTTCTCAGTTTTCTTTTTTTTTTTTCTTTTTCTTTTTTTTTGAGGAGGAGGCAGTGCCTCCCTTGGAGAAAATGCCTTTGATTAGGCACATAAAGAAAATGTGTTGTTCTTAATGAAACACAACCTTTTGATTTGCAACACTAAGTCTGTTTGACACTTCTTAACTTTAAATTATAACTAAAAATAGCAAAGAAATATTCATGACTCCACATTTGCTCCTTGTAGTTGGATTTTTTAATTTGGTGTCTGAGGTATATAGCCTAGGCATTTGTGAGACTGGGCTGAGTGAGTGGCCAGAATTTTTGAGAAAAATATTGCATTTTGAAAGTATATATGCATATGGTGTGCATATTATAGGATATTTAAGTATATATATTGATATACTACTTTGTAAATTATAAAAAATTATTTTAGGTATTTTTATGTTCGTGCTCATTTAAGAAATTAAATTGAGATGATTTTTAAAAGCTGCATTTCTGCATTTTTGCACTGTTTTGTTCAGAGAAGGGAATCATTTTATTGGCTTTATGATCTCATTGGCCTCTTTTTTTCTTTTCTTTTTTAAACTTTACTAATTTGCCCTTGAGCAGACACTTTTTCATCCAGTGCAACTTAAATTACACTAGTTGTAGTTGCAGTCTCCCCTGGAGCAGCAAGTGATTGCTCAAGGCTACTATGGTAATGGAGCAGGTGCAGGATCTCTGAAATTTTTTTGGTCAACCCTACATGAGACTCATCTTGGAACCCTTTTGCAGTAGTAGCCTAGATGCTTAAACCTCAGTTTGCCCCTTGAGAGAGAAGTGTTTGCATTAATGCTAAATATTTTGTGGTGTGTGGAATGTCACAAATCTTTAGTAATATTCTCAGTATAACAGTATAGTCATTTTTGTGTGAACCTTATCACAAACACTTTGCTAAACCAGAGCTTTATCCTTTCTGCAGTTTTATCTTTGTTGCTGGCTTCCACATTTCCTTTGCAAGAAGTGCAGGAGGTTTGCAGATGAAGTATGACGGTCGGTTGCTGGACACACACTCACTCACACCTCAGTTGTTCCCATGTCGAAGCACATGACAGCTTCCAGATGCAGTAACATTGAGATCTGTTTGTTTAGATTAAACTCCACAGCTGAGGGATAGATTATTTCTGGTTGGCCAGGTTCTGCACTGGGAGATTTCGGCCCAGCGTCCATTAGGATGCATGTTTATGTTTTGTTTGGAACAGTCTTTTGCTATGGACCTCCAAATGACCCCTTCGTTGAAGCTGTGTCTCTTACTCTCCTTTACGTTCAGCTTGAATGGGATTCAGTGTGATCTCATGTTGGCTTTCATCACTTGCCATTGAGGGCTGTTATGCTCCAACCTTATAATTTGTTTGGTTGCTCCACAGATTTTCAGTGTTAAATGATTGATGTAGATAATGTTGTCATAGCTTTCGAGTCACTGGCTGAATCCTCGCTCTGATCTGATATGAATGCAGCTTTGATGTTTTGGACACTAATGTTTGGAGTTGTGGACCTCTAGCTGGATTTATTCAGGTTAGATTTTGTGCAGAAAGAGAAATAAATATATTTATATATACTTATTTTTTATAAATAAATATATATTAATTGTATATATTTAAATATAAAAACATGTATAAATGGATCTTTATTTGATTATTTAAAAAAAATCAAAATAATGGCTTTAACTTGTTTATTTTGACTTGTTGTATATGACATTTTAAGATGTTTTTTTTTAAAAAACTAGTTGGGAGATTAAATGAGTAGCCATCTTTTTTGCTTTTCAAAATCACAGGCTCTAAGTTTATAAAGAAAATACCAGCAGTGCCTGAATTGAATTAAAACAGTTTCACGTAAACATTCGCCTTCCTGTATGCCTTCCCCTTCTGTCCGCTTTTGAGAGGGACCGCTCTCGCAGTGAAATCATTGAGATATCAGGGTTTGGGTTGTCCTATTCTCTTGTGTGGGGGGTGAGAGGGGTAGCATGAGGCTCGGGGGCCACGAGGCTGCGTCCCTTAGGACCTGAGGTCATCGAGTGGAGACTCCGCTATTTAAAAGCTCATTTGATACTGGCTACATGACCTGGGTGCAGAGTGAGGGGTTCCAGCTAACGCCAATGATGATGAGAGAAGGTTTACTACTACGCTAGCCCTCCTGTGGAAGAGGAGTTGAACGATTTAAAGGTAATAAATGAGTAATTTAACCAGCAAGATGTTTTCATACACCCAGCAGGGGGCAGTGTGAATTTATTAGATCAGTGATCAATGTGCAGTTAATCTGGGTATTATGGAAGATGTGTAATTTGGGTTGATTTTATTCATATTTTAAGTAGTTGTTTGTCTATTAGCTCTTTTTAGTGCAGATTTGATACTAACCCTTATCAAGTTTTTTATTGAGTTTTATGAGTAGAGCCATTTAATTTTCTCTCTTCAGATGTTTACTCTTTACGTTCTTTCATTTGACATGAATTGTAGGCTGAAAATGCCTTTACATTCAACAGGTGTGGACATATTGACAAACCTCCCCTGGTTTCAGGGAAACATGAGGATGGTTAAGAGTTGCGGTGTGGAGGAGTATATAACCTGCAGTTCATGTTGGGAAGTCCTTTTTTAATATGAAGGAAGTGGCTGAAGAATGTGGTCTCCCCACATTGTGGTGAAGAGATTGGGATCTAGTGGAATTCTCCCTGTTTGGATGTGCTCAGGAAGGCTTGGACACACATGGCTGAACTGTAAGGGATGCAATGTGGAGCCCTGAGGGCTTTAAGGGGTTTGAAGTTTGAACAAGGTTTCACAAGTTTGGAGAATTGGGGTCTGTGTGCCTGCCCTAAAACCGTAGTACTTCATGTAAAAACATTGTATTCAAATTAGAGATAGAGATAATAATTATGTAACTATGTAAAAAGCAACTGTGACTATGGACTAGATTTCTACATTTTGTGGAAAACTCACTGCCACAATGCTGCCACAGCGATGTTGGTGATTCCCAGGGTGTTGTTGTGTGGTTGCTAGAGTTTTCTACATGGTTGCCAGTATTTTAGTTGTCAAATAGTCATTTTATTTAATATGACCAATTCTAAGGGACTGCAATAATGAGGTTTGTTCGAACAAAACAAAACTGTTATTCGACTCTCTTGGATGCAATTCAATAGTGCAAACAAAGCCGAACTAGTACAGTGTGGGAAAGTTTTTCAAAACTACAGACAAAAAAATGCTGTCATGTGTAAAAGCTCCGATAGACTCACAGTAAAGTAATTTTTTGTTCTTCGCTTGGGGGTAAAAATAAGTTAAATATAAACAGTGCTTTAATTTTAGCACAAAAAAGCATGACAGCGGTGGAAAAAAACAGCAGTTAAGAAAGCATCTGATCATAGCGATGTGTATGTTTGCACTGGCTCTGCAATCAGCACTTCAGTCACGTCACAGCACATTTATTTATATAACACTTTATGCAATAGATTGCTTTAAAGCAAGCAGCTGTGATTTTCTCCAGTGTGGAGTAGGGCTGTCAAAAAAAAATTTGAATTTCGAATATTCGTCGAATTTAAAATAAAAATCCACATTCGAATGCAAAAACGTTGCATTCAAATTTTAGGTGTGCGTCAGGCAGCCTTATCAGTGGCGCACGAAATGTGACAACGATGTAAGTGTCATTGCATTTAAATGCTTTTCTTAGCCTATCCAGTAGGCATGGGCCGATCACCGGTTTCAAGGTATACCGCGATTTGAAAATTTCACGGTTTCAAAACCGCTAATATTTTCCGTTATACTGTTCCTGCGGTATGCGCTGTTTTCATGTCTCCTCAAAGACTGAAAGTGTAGGAATCCCTCAGGTTGAGTGCAGTCAGTGTAGGGAGTAACACGACCCTCCTCCTCCTGTTAGTGCGAGCGAGCGGTCAGTCACGTGTGTGTGTAGGACGGCCGAACTTAAGGAGCTGCCCCTGGAACTTACGCGATTGGCAACCGACCGTTTTTTGTTTTCTTGCAAGCAACTCGTCTCTGTTCTGGACTTGCACAAACTGCGTTGCAATGCAATCGTTTTCCAAAATGTAATTTATGTGACAATATGAAGTCCTCAATATTGATTTGGGGGTTTATATGAATGTGTTTCTGAGGGGAACTGACTGTCTTCAGAAAAGTTTACGTGGTATTTTCTTTTAATCTCGTCTCTATAGTTCATATTAAAGCAGTGTTTCAGCGCTTTGTTTACAGCGGTAACCAAGGAAACGCCGTATCTGGTGTTCCATTTTATTATGCTTTGAAGAAACGTGCATAATATTTTGCTCGATGCGCCCTCTTGTGGCCTCAGGAAAGAAGCCAAAAGCTTTTTTCCCTCTAACTGAAATTATGCCTTTTAAATTCTAATATAATTCGAATATTGATAATATTTAAGTAAAAAAAAATTTGAATTTAGTTTTTCAGCCATTTTGACAGCCCTAGTGTGGAGCTACAGTAGTTAATGTTAAATCTTTTTATTAGTGAATACAAAAAAAAATAAAAAATACATTAACATGATAGTTTGATTTACATAAATTAAAGCTTGATCTAGCTCAGAACCATTTTGATTTTCGTAACTCTGTAAGGTATTTTAAGAGAGATAATGTTGTATTTCCAAAAATTAAACGTCTGATCACTTACCTTAATTTTGTTCCATATCCATATGACTTGCAAAAAGAGATAATAGGCAGAATGATGCATCAGTCAGTTACTTTTTTATGCAGTTAATTAAATGATGAATGAGAACGTCTCTCTTTCTGTCATCTCATTTTGTGTGCCAAATATATTTATTTGTATTGTAAAAAATAACTGTAATTGTATAATAGCAATTAATTGTTTGACATGTTCAAATACTGAAGTGATTACCTTTTTTATTTATTAGCTAGAATATGGATGGATGGATACATTTTATTAATCTCTGAAGGGAAATTTACACCTCACAATTTACATGACACATTTTACACATACAGAATATGTATAACTGAATATTTTGACTAATTGCAAAAGCTTAATAATTAAAGTCTAGTGATTAATCAGTGAAATAATCAACGAATAGTCAATCATTCTAATAATCATTATTAATCATTTGTTGCATGCTTGCAGCCCTAGTTGCCAGGGTGTTTTGGGTGTTTGTTAACTTTAAGTGGATACAAGTGATATTCTAGTCCCTATAAATGGTCCCTTTCACAAATGGAACTATTGTAAGTCTGATTGCTTAGAAAAGTAAAAGTGCATTCTGTTTTAAACTGTCTATGCAAATTGAGGGGCCTATTCATGTTGTTAAAGGGGTGGTTGATTGCGATTTCACTTTTTTAACGTTAGTTAGTGTCTAATGTTGCTGTTTGAGCATAAACAATATCTACAAAGTTACGAAGCTGAAAGTTCAATGCAAACGGAGATATCGTCTTTTAAAATTTTGCCGTACTGTATTAAAGCTTTAATCAAGATAAAACTCCATATTAAAAGCTAACATAAGCAGGAGCATTTACAAATAACAGCGTATCTAAAAATATGAGACAACAACAAACAAAAAACATAGGCATACCATTAAAAGCCGTGCTTGCACAGGTTCTGCACGATCCTCTTCAATAATATCCTCTGTTTCTCAATCGGGCTCAAACTGATAAGCGATATTATCAATGCAGTTGTTTACAATACAACCGGAGCACATGCTGCCGAGGTGAGGGGCGGGACGTTTAGATGTGCGCTAGAGGAGGTTTAGCCAATCACGACACACTGGGCTAGCTAACCAATCAGAGCCCATCGCCTATTTCTGAGGGAGGGGCTTCATAAAAGAAGGAAATGATCAGCCCGTTTCTCAGAGAAGGGACAGAGAGGTGTGGAATAAAGGTAAATTATGTGAAAAATAATGTGTTTTTTAAGAAACGAATCATTAGCACATGTTAGACTGCACCCCATAAACACAATCAAGCCTAGAAAAAAACCACTGAACCACCCCTTTAACACATAAGATGACAAAGTTTAAAGACGTTTAATGTCACAGTTCCCCAGTATAGGTTTGATAGTAGTATTTTGTCAGTTTACTGTGCAAAACTCACTGCTACAATGCTAGGGTAGTGTTGTTGAATACCAGGGTGTTACTGTGTGGTTGCTAGGGTGTTCTGGGTGGTTGGTTGCTAAGCGGATACTATGAAATTCTGGTTCCTATATGGCTCATGTGCTTTCTTAAATGTAACTCTATGGGACTTCTGAGCAATTTTTCCACCAAGTAAATTTGTGAGTCTGATCACAACATGCACAAAAGAGCACTTCTTCTAAACAATCCACACAATTTGAGGTGCCATTTATGTCTATAGCAGAAACGCTGTTGTACGAGGAAGATGACAAAGTTTAAAGCAGTTTGTTTAATGCTTAGAAGTTCTCAAACATACATCTGATTATCATATATTACACTGTCTATAAAAAATCTTCAGCGACAACCTCGACAGTTTTAAAACTGACGCAAATGTGGGTAAGACAGATACAAATGGAGCAACTCCCATCCACAACCGGCATCCTGACAGCCCTCCAATTCTTGTGTTTATATTCTGCATTCCTCCACTCCGTGTTATTAAAAAAACAGAGACACCAAAATGACGGAAAAGACTTGCGCTCTCTCTCTCTCTCTCTCTCTCTCTCTCTCTTTCTCTCTCTCGCTTTCTCCGACTCCCCTTTCTCTTTTCTTCTGAAAGGCTTCACTGCACTTCAGCCCCACCTGCCCCGCCACCCCCGTTCTGTGCTCCTCACACTGACACCCCCCTCCTCCACCCACCTTCACTTGGGAGTTCAGCCCTGGGATGCCAGATGTATTACAGAGTGAAGCGCAGCAATGTAAACACTGAGTCCTGCCATGGATGCCGGGTGGTCCGGCCCTCCCCCTCTCCATCCTCCCTCTCTCTGTGGCCGAGGGGTGGAGGAGTTCAGCGAAAGAGAGCGAGAGGGGGAGGGGAACGTAGTAGCTGAAGTGTTATTTGTGTTTTGGCTAGAACTGCCGTTTTTCTGCAATCTGCTGTTTCGGTTAATGCTTCATTCGTATGGCCCGGGATGCAGCAAAGTTATACTTTAGCCCACACCTAGACCAGTTTCCTTTCAGTTCTTTGTGAATGGTTTAGTAAACTTGTGGTGAAAATTTAAACTTTAAAGGTAACATATCATGAAAATCTGATTTTCCAGGTTTTAAGTGCTATAATCAGGTTCCCGGTGCATCTACCAACCAAGGAAACGTGAAAAAGATTAACCCAGTAACTTTGTTTTGGTAAGCCTTTTTCTGCAAGCGTCTGAAAAAACGAGCGCGTCTGATTTCGCTCCCTTGGTGACGTGGCAAAAGGATCTCATTATAATATTACCGCCCCTTAATCTGCAAGTTTACGCCCATGACACCATCATTTTGATTTGCAAGCGACAGCGGTGCGCTAGCTCTAATGCCATGATGAAAGTTTGAGCGAAGCATGCTAACTGTTCTGTGTTTGGCTGCAGAGACGAGCACAGAACACTGTTTAGAGTCCCAGCCTCAGAGGAGACAACATTTTCAAAATGATATAATAAATGATCTGTGGAGTATTTTGAGCTGAAACTTCACAGACACATTCTGGGGACACCAGAGACTTATATTACATATTGTAAAAAGGGGCATAATATGTCTCCTTTAAAACATGCCTGATGTAGCATGGTTAATGTAAAAGAAGTGTTCGCTAATATATTTCATTGGCAACCAAGAGAGATATTTATCTTTAAAAAGTGTTTTTAGAATAATTAAAGTTTTAGCACATGAATATAAAACAGTCATGGAAATGATTGGTGCATCTGTTGCAGTTTTTAATTAATGTATTAGCTAACTTAGATTAGCGGTGGTTATACCACAGACTAGGGGTGTGCGATATATATCGTCTGCGATAATATCGTAATTGTTGTTTTGACGATGTGCGATTTGACATTATCGAGTATTTTGCAAAAACCATTCAAAACATCCCTACAGAGCGCACGCATACATTATGTGAAGTCTAGACTAGTGCGTGTGCGCATTTAGTGTGTTTTCTTTCACTGCATGATTCAGGCTATTAAAATGCATTTAGAATGATCACAAAATTCAAGATATTAAAAACATTAGGAGTCAGCTGTCTTCGGCAGTCCTTAAGGTACCAGCACAATAACACACTCAGCAAAATATCGTCTAATTATCGTTATCGATAAAATCCCATAAAATATCGAGATATAATTTTTTGTCAATATCGCACACCCCTACCACAGACTCCTGTAATCTATTCCAGAGAGCCATGTAATAATAAGTGATATATTTATTTTGAAACCCTGGGTTACTGTAAATGTCCCAGTGATATCTTATTTTGCCGAAACTCACCGAATGTATGGGTAAGTGTGCACACAGTACCACCCCCCAACCTTGAGCGTGCACCAACCCACACACACACTTTTCCCCATGCTTTTTGTTGCAGTGCGATCCAGTTCATTTGAATAGTTTTTTTCTAAAGGGGAAGGGACTTGAATGAAGCCAGCAACGTGGAAAAATCTACCCATTCAGGCCCCTCTGAATGTACATCTCTGGATTGCAGTAAGCTGTATTTGTAGGCAGTGGACTGCTAAATGCATCCATTTTTCGTGGTGCAGATCTGGACAGGTGATTAGCATAATTAGAGGAGAGCTGGCCATACATATGGTAATGCAGTGTGGAGTAAATGGCAGCTGCGGTGTAAAATTTGTGTCAGGGGTCGAACAGGCTGCTCAGGGCATTGTGCTACAGCTGCGGGTCAGGGACTCTTTCTCTCCCTCACTTTTTCTTTTGCTCTCACTTTCACTTTCACTTTCCCTCTTTCCTGCCATTCGTATCTCCTCTGCGAAAGGTGGAAAAGAGATTGGTGAAGGCCATCATATGGAGCCATTACAAGTCTATTTACGGATATGCTACCTGTCTGAATCGCTATTAAAATTGACGTGTAGAACCGTTTTTCTTTGCAGTCGTGAAAATACTTTGGAAGGCAGCTTGTTGGTTTAGATGCGAGCATGCCGGTTGGTGGTAGTGCCGGTTGGTGTTGAAACTGTGCGCCATTAGCCTGGTTTCCATCCAAAGTTGCGAATTTAACTTAAGCGCAAAACTGGAATATCACATAAAACATTTGCGAACAAGCATTGTTTCCATCCAACAAGTCAAAGAGAACAAAATCGTCGTTCCTCATAAACTGGCACTATAAATCACTAAGAAAAGTAGAATATAATAATTTTCATATATAGGCTAATAAATTACTTGCGTCTCAGAGCGAGCAGACGAAACACAATGAATGCGGTCATTGCTTTTGGAGGTGGATGCTGCTGTTTGGAAACGCAGTCGTTTAAGACATTTCTGGGAGGCAATTATACAGAAATACTTTGATGACAGACTTTGCTCATGCATTTCCGAATGGCCATAACAACATTTCTGATGCTGTGAATGAGATCGGTCTGCTGGTTAGTCAGGTTTTGCCATCCCATAGCCCAAAGTCACATGACTTTTTTGATGCGCTTGGAGGAATTTATTCGCAAAATGCATTTCCATCTCCCATTATTCGCATCAACCCTTTTTCGCAAAAAAAAAAGTCAAAAACCACCTCAAGCGAGCGTAAAAACTTTTTTGCGTATTGATGGATTTTTATTCGAAATTTGCCGTTTCCATCACTCGTTTCTCATGTGATACTTCAAAATGCGCATTAAAATAGGGTGATGGAAACATAGCTATTGAC